>NW_026605222.1:0-115749 GCF_945859685.1 Eupeodes corollae
GTCTAGACGAAAATCAAATCACACCCAAAACCATCACCTGATCCTTCCCAACCCCCAAAATCGATCAAGACTTCAAAATAGATACTTGACATGTACTAGAAAAAGATACTCCTAATCAAGATCTATCATTATAGATATAGATGAGTCATTTTGGAGCATCCTGAAGGATTTTTGATGTTCTAGACGAAAATCAAATCACACCCAAAACCATCACCTGATCCTTCCCAACCCCCAAAATCGATCAAGACTTCAAAATAGATACTTGACATGTACTAGAAAAAGATACTCCTAATCAAGATCTATCATTATAGATATAGATGAGTCATTTTGGAGCATCCTGAAGGATTTTTGATGTTCTAGACGAAAATCAAATCACACCCAAAACCATCACCTGATCCTTCCCAACCCCCAAAATCGATCAAGACTTCAAAATAGATACTTGACATGTACTAGAAAAAGATACTCCTAATCAAGATCTATCATTATAGATATAGATGAGTCATTTTGGAGCATCCTGAAGGATTTTTGATGTTCTAGACGAAAATCAAATCACACCCAAAACCATCACCTGATCCTTCCCAACCCCCAAAATCGATCAAGACTTCAAAATAGATACTTGACATGTACTAGAAAAAGATACTCCTAATCAAGATCTATCATTATAGATATAGATGAGTCATTTTAAAGCATCCTGAAGGATTTTTGATGTTCTAGACGAAAATCAAATCACACCCAAAACCATCACCTGATCCTTCCCAACCCCCCAAAATCGATCAAGACTTCAAAAAAAATACTTGACATGTACTAGAAAAAGATACTCCTAATCAAGATCTATCATTATAGATATAGATGAGTCATTTTGGAGCATCCTGAAGGATTTTTGATGTTCTAGACGAAAATCAAATCACACCCAAAACCATCACCTGATCCTTCCCAACCCCCAAAATCGATCAAGACTTCAAAATAGATACTTGACATGTACTAGAAAAAGATACTCCTAATCAAGATCTATCATTATAGATATAGATGAGTCATTTTGGAGCATCCTGAAGGATTTTTGATGTTCTAGACGAAAATCAAATCACACCCAAAACCATCACCTGATCCTTCCCAACCCCCAAAATCGATCAAGACTTCAAAATAGATACTTGACATGTACTAGAAAAAGATACTCCTAATCAAGATCTATCATTATAGATATAGATGAGTCATTTTGGAGCATCCTGAAGGATTTTTGATGTTCTAGACGAAAATCAAATCACACCCAAAACCATCACCTGATCCTTCCCAACCCCCAAAATCGATCAAGACTTCAAAATAGATACTTGACATGTACTAGAAAAAGATACTCCTAATCAAGATCTATCATTATAGATATAGATGAGTCATTTTGGAGCATCCTGAAGGATTTTTGATGTTCTAGACGAAAATCAAATCACACCCAAAACCATCACCTGATCCTTCCCAACCCCCAAAATCGATCAAGACTTCAAAATAGATACTTGACATGTACTAGAAAAAGATACTCCTAATCAAGATCTATCATTATAGATATAGATGAGTCATTTTGGAGCATCCTGAAGGATTTTTGATGTTCTAGACGAAAATCAAATCACACCCAAAACCATCACCTGATCCTTCCCAACCCCCAAAATCGATCAAGACTTCAAAATAGATACTTGACATGTACTAGAAAAAAGATACTCCTAATCAAGATCTATCATTATAGATATAGATGAGTCATTTTGGAGCATCCTGAAGGATTTTTGATGTTCTAGACGAAAAACAAATCACACCCAAAACCATCACCTGATCCTTCCCAACCCCCAAAATCGATCAAGACTTCAAAATAGATACTTGACATGTACTAGAAAAAGATACTCCTAATCAAGATCTATCATTATAGATATAGATGAGTCATTTTGGAGCATCCTGAAGGATTTTTGATGTTCTAGACGAAAATCAAATCACACCCAAAACCATCACCTGATCCTTCCCAACCCCCAAAATCGATCAAGACTTCAAAATAGATACTTGACATGTACTAGAAAAAGATACTCTAATCAAGATCTATCATTATAGATATAGATGAGTCATTTTGGAGCATCCTGAAGGATTTTTGATGTTCTAGACGAAAATCAAATCACACCCAAAACCATCACCTGATCCTTCCCAACCCCCAAAATCGATCAAGACTTCAAAATAGATACTTGACATGTACTAGAAAAAGATACTCCTAATCAAGATCTATCATTATAGATATAGATGAGTCATTTTGGAGCATCCTGAAGGATTTTTGATGTTCTAGACGAAAATCAAATCACACCCAAAACCATCACCTGATCCTTCCCAACCCCCAAAATCGATCAAGACTTCAAAATAGATACTTGACATGTACTAGAAAAAGATACTCCTAATCAAGATCTATCATTATAATATAGATGAGTCATTTTGGAGCATCCTGAAGGATTTTTGATGTTCTAGACGAAAATCAAATCACACCCAAAACCATCACCTGATCCTTCCCAACCCCCAAAATCGATCAAGACTTCAAAATAGATACTTGACATGTACTAGAAAAAGATACTCCTAATCAAGATCTATCATTATAGATATAGATGAGTCATTTTGGAGCATCCTGAAGGATTTTTGATGTTCTAGACGAAAATCAAATCACACCCAAAACCATCACCTGATCCTTCCCAACCCCCAAAATCGATCAAGACTTCAAAATAGATACTTGACATGTACTAGAAAAAGATACTCCTAATCAAGATCTATCATTATAGATATAGATGAGTCATTTTGGAGCATCCTGAAGGATTTTTGATGTTCTAGACGAAAATCAAATCACACCCAAAACCATCACCTGATCCTTCCCAACCCCCAAAATCGATCAAGACTTCAAAATAGATACTTGACATGTACTAGAAAAAGATACTCCTAATCAAGATCTATCATTATAGATATAGATGAGTCATTTTGGAGCATCCTGAAGGATTTTTGATGTTCTAGACGAAAATCAAATCACACCCAAAACCATCACCTGATCCTTCCCAACCCCCAAAATCGATCAAGACTTCAAAATAGATACTTGACATGTACTAGAAAAAGATACTCCTAATCAAGATCTATCATTATAGATATAGATGAGTCATTTTGGAGCATCCTGAAGGATTTTTGATGTTCTAGACGAAATCAAATCACACCCAAAACCATCACCTGATCCTTCCCAACCCCCAAAATCGATCAAGACTTCAAAATAGATACTTGACATGTACTAGAAAAAGATACTCCTAATCAAGATCTATCATTATAGATATAGATGAGTCATTTTGGAGCATCCTGAAGGATTTTTGATGTTCTAGACGAAAATCAAATCACACCCAAAACCATCACCTGATCCTTCCCAACCCCCAAAATCGATCAAGACTTCAAAATAGATACTTGACATGTACTAGAAAAAGATACTCCTAATCAAGATCTATCATTATAGATATAGATGAGTCATTTTGGAGCATCCTGAAGGATTTTTGATGTTCTAGACGAAAATCAAATCACACCCAAAACCATCACCTGATCCTTCCCAACCCCCAAAATCGATCAAGACTTCAAAATAGATACTTGACATGTACTAGAAAAAGATACTCCTAATCAAGATCTATCATTATAGATATAGATGAGTCATTTTGGAGCATCCTGAAGGATTTTTGATGTTCTAGACGAAAATCAAATCACACCCAAAACCATCACCTGATCCTTCCCAACCCCCAAAATCGATCAAGACTTCAAAATAGATACTTAACATGTACTAGAAAAAGATACTCCTAATCAGATCTATCATTATAGATATAGATGAGTCATTTTGGAGCATCCTGAAGGATTTTTGATGTTCTAGACGAAAATCAAATCACACCCAAAACCATCACCTGATCCTTCCCAACCCCCAAAATCGATCAAGACTTCAAAATAGATACTTGACATGTACTAGAAAAAGATACTCCTAATCAAGATCTATCATTATAGATATAGATGAGTCATTTTGGAGCATCCTGAAGGATTTTTGATGTTCTAGACGAAAATCAAATCACACCCAAAACCATCACCTGATCCTTCCCAACCCCCAAAATCGATCAAGACTTCAAAATAGATACTTGACATGTACTAGAAAAAGATACTCCTAATCAAGATCTATCATAATAGATATAGATGAGTCATTTTGGAGCATCCTGAAGGATTTTTGATGTTCTAGACGAAAATCAAATCACACCCAAAACCATCACCTGATCCTTCCCAACCCCCAAAATCGATCAAGACTTCAAAATAGATACTTGACATGTACTAGAAAAAGATACTCCTAATCAAGATCTATCATTATAGATATAGATGAGTCATTTTGGAGCATCCTGAAGGATTTTTTGATGTTCTAGACGAAAATCAAATCACACCCAAAACCATCACCTGATCCTTCCCAACCCCCAAAATCGATCAAGACTTCAAAATAGATACTTGACATGTACTAGAAAAAGATACTCCTAATCAAGATCTATCATTATAGATATAGATGAGTCATTTTGGAGCATCCTGAAGGATTTTTGATGTTCTAGACGAAAATCAAATCACACCCAAACCATCACCTGATCCTTCCCAACCCCCAAAATCGATCAAGACTTCAAAATAGATACTTGACATGTACTAGAAAAAGATACTCCTAATCAAGATCTATCATTATAGATATAGATGAGTCATTTTGGAGCATCCTGAAGGATTTTTGATGTTCTAGACGAAAATCAAATCACACCCGAAAACCATCACCTGATCCTTCCCAACCCCCAAAATCGATCAAGACTTCAAAATAGATACTTGACATGTACTAGAAAAAGATACTCCTAATCAAGATCTATCATTATAGATATAGATGAGTCATTTTGGAGCATCCTGAAGGATTTTTGATGTTCTAGACGAAAATCAAATCACACCCAAAACCATCACCTGATCCTTCCCAACCCCCAAAATCGATCAAGACTTCAAAATAGATACTTGACATGTACTAGAAAAAGATACTCCTAATCAAGATCTATCATTATAGATATAGATGAGTCATTTTGGAGCATCCTGAAGGATTTTTGATGTTCTAGACGAAAATCAAATCACACCCAAAACCATCACCTGATCCTTCCCAACCCCCAAAATCGATCAAGACTTCAAAATAGATACTTGACATGTACTAGAAAAAGATACTCCTAATCAAGATCTATCATTATAGATATAGATGAGTCATTTTGGAGCATCCTGAAGGATTTTTGATGTTCTAGACGAAAATCAAATCACACCCAAAACCATCACCTGATCCTTCCCAACCCCCAAAATCGATCAAGACTTCAAAATAGATACTTGACATGTACTAGAAAAAGATACTCCTAATCAAGATCTATCATTATAGATATAGATGAGTCATTTTGGAGCATCCTGAAGGATTTTTGATGTTCTAGACGAAAATCAAATCACACCCAAAACCATCACCTGATCCTTCCCAACCCCCAAAATCGATCAAGACTTCAAAATAGGATACTTGACATGTACTAGAAAAAGATACTCCTAATCAAGATCTATCATTATAGATATAGATGAGTCATTTTGGAGCATCCTGAAGGATTTTTGATGTTCTAGACGAAAATCAAATCACACCCCAAAACCATCACCTGATCCTTCCCAACCCCCAAAATCGATCAAGACTTCAAAATAGATACTTGACATGTACTAGAAAAAGATACTCCTAATCAAGATCTATCATTATAGATATAGATGAGTCATTTTGGAGCATCCTGAAGGATTTTTGATGTTCTAGACGAAAATCAAATCACACCCAAAACCATCACCTGATCCTTCCCAACCCCCAAAATCGATCAAGACTTCAAAATAGATACTTGACATGTACTAGAAAAAGTTACTCCTAATCAAGATCTATCATTATAGATATAGATGAGTCATTTTGAGCATCCTGAAGGATTTTTGATGTTCTAGACGAAAATCAAATCACACCCAAAACCATCACCTGATCCTTCCCAACCCCCAAAATCGATCAAGACTTCAAAATAGATACTTGACATGTACTAGAAAAAGATACTCCTAATCAAGATCTATCATTATAGATATAGATGAGTCATTTTGGAGCATCCTGAAGGATTTTTGATGTTCTAGACGAAAATCAAATCACACCCAAAACCATCACCTGATCCTTCCCAACCCCCAAAATCGATCAAGACTTCAAAATAGATACTTGACATGTACTAGAAAAAGATACTCCTAATCAAGATCTATCATTATAGATATAGATGAGTCATTTTGGAGCATCCTGAAGGATTTTTGATGTTCTAGACGAAAATCAAATCACACCCAAAACCATCACCTGATCCTTCCCAACCCCCAAAATCGATCAAGACTTCAAAATAGATACTTGACATGTACTAGAAAAAGATACTCCTAATCAAGATCTATCATTATAGATATAGATGAGTCATTTTGGAGCATCCTGAAGGATTTTTGATGTTCTAGACGAAAATCAAATCACACCCAAAACCATCACCTGATCCTTCCCAACCCCCAAAATCGATCAAGACTTCAAAATAGATACTTGACATGTACTAGAAAAAGATACTCCTAATCAAGATCTATCATTATAGATATAGATGAGTCATTTTGGAGCATCCTGAAGGATTTTTGATGTTCTAGACGAAAATCAAATCACACCCAAAACCATCACCTGATCCTTCCCAACCCCCAAAATCGATCAAGACTTCAAAATAGATACTTGACATGTACTAGAAAAAGATACTCCTAATCAAGATCTATCATTATAGATATAGATGAGTCATTTTGGAGCATCCTGAAGGATTTTTGATGTTCTAGACGAAAATCAAATCACACCCAAAACCATCACCTGATCCTTCCCAACCCCCAAAATCGATCAAGACTTCAAAATAGATACTTGACATGTACTAGAAAAAGATACTCCTAATCAAGATCTATCATTATAGATATAGATGAGTCATTTTGGAGCATCCTGAAGGATTTTTGATGTTCTAGACGAAAATCAAATCACACCCAAAACCATCACCTGATCCTTCCCAACCCCCAAAATCGATCAAGACTTCAAAATAGATACTTGACATGTACTAGAAAAAGATACTCCTAATCAAGATCTATCATTATAGATATAGATGAGTCATTTTGGAGCATCCTGAAGGATTTTTGATGTTCTAGACGAAAATCAAATCACACCCAAAACCATCACCTGATCCTTCCCAACCCCCCAAAATCGATCAAGACTTCAAAATAGATACTTGACATGTACTAGAAAAAGATACTCCTAATCAAGATCTATCATTATAGATATAGATGAGTCATTTTGGAGCATCCTGAAGGATTTTTGATGTTCTAGACGAAAATCAAATCACACCCCAAAACCATCACCTGATCCTTCCCAACCCCCAAAATCGATCAAGACTTCAAAATAGATACTTGACATGTACTAGAAAAAGATACTCCTAATCAAGATCTATCATTATAGATATAGATGAGTCATTTTGGAGCATCCTGAAGGATTTTTGATGTTCTAGACGAAAATCAAATCACACCCAAAACCATCACCTGATCCTTCCCAACCCCCAAAATCGATCAAGACTTCAAAATAGATACTTGACATGTACTAGAAAAAGATACTCCTAATCAAGATCTATCATTATAGATATAGATGAGTCATTTTGGAGCATCCTGAAGGATTTTTGATGTTCTAGACGAAAATCAAATCACACCCAAAACCATCACCTGATCCTTCCCAACCCCCAAAATCGATCAAGACTTCAAAATAGATACTTGACATGTACTAGAAAAAAGATACTCCTAATCAAGATCTATCATTATAGATATAGATGAGTCATTTTGGAGCATCCTGAAGGATTTTTGATGTTCTAGACGAAAATCATATCTCACACCCAAAACCATCACCTGATCCTTCCCAACCCCCAAAATCGATCAAGACTTCAAAATAGATACTTGACATGTACTAGAAAAAGATACTCCTAATCAAGATCTATCATTATATTATATAAGACTTCAAAATAGATACTTGACATGTACTAGAAAAAGATACTCCTAATCAAGATCTATCATTATAGATATAGATGAGTTATTTTGGAGCATCCTGAAGGATTTTTGATGTTCTAGACGAAAATCATATCACACCCAAAACCATTACCTGATCCTTCCCAACCCCCAAAATCGATCAAGACTTCAAAATAGATACTTGACATGTACTAGAAAAAGATACTCCTAATCAAGATCTATCATTATAGATATAGATGAGTCATTTTGGAGCATCCTGAAGGATTTTTGATGTTCTAGACGAAAATCAAATCACACCCAAAACCATCACCTGATCCTTCCCAACCCCCAAAATCGATCAAGACTTCAAAATAGATACTTGACATGTACTAGAAAAAGATACTCCTAATCAATATCTATCATTATAGATATAGATGAGTCATTTTGGAGCATCCTGAAGGATTTTTGATGTTCTAGACGAAAATCAAATCACACCCAAAACCATCACCTGATCCTTCCCAACCCCCAAAATCGATCAAGACTTCAAAATAGATACTTGACATGTACTAGAAAAAGATACTCCTAATCAAGATCTATCATTATAGATATAGATGAGTCATTTTGGAGCATCCTGAAGGATTTTTGATGTTCTAGACGAAAATCAAATCACACCCAAAACCATCACCTGATCCTTCCCAACCCCCAAAATCGATCAAGACTTCAAAATAGATACTTGACATGTACTAGAAAAAGATACTCCTAATCAAGATCTATCATTATAGATATAGATGAGTCATTTTGGAGCATCCTGAAGGATTTTTGATGTTCTAGACGAAAATCAAATCACACCCAAAACCATCACCTGATCCTTCCCAACCCCCAAAATCGATCAAGACTTCAAAATAGATACTTGACATGTACTAGAAAAAGATACTCCTAATCAAGATCTATCATTATAGATATAGATGAGTCATTTTGGAGCATCCTGAAGGATTTTTGATGTTCTAGACGAAAATCAAATCACACCCAAAACCATCACCTGATCCTTCCCAACCCCCAAAATCGATCAAGACTTCAAAATAGATACTTGACATGTACTAGAAAAAGATACTCCTAATCAAGATCTATCATTATAGATATAGATGAGTCATTTTGGAGCATCCTGAAGGATTTTTTGATGTTCTAGACGAAAATCAAATCACACCCAAAACCATCACCTGATCCTTCCCAACCCCCAAAATCGATCAAGACTTCAAAATAGATACTTGACATGTACTAGAAAAAGATACTCATAATCAAGATCTATCATTATAGATATAGATGAGTCATTTTGGAGCATCCTGAAGGATTTTTGATGTTCTAGACGAAAATCAAATCACACCCAAAACCATCACCTGATCCTTCCCAACCCCCAAAATCGATCAAGACTTCAAAATAGATACTTGACATGTACTAGAAAAAAGATACTCCTAATCAAGATCTATCATTATAGATATAGATGAGTCATTTTGGAGCATCCTGAAGGATTTTTGATGTTCTAGACGAAAATCAAATCACACCCAAAACCATCACCTGATCATTCCCAACCCCCAAAATCGACCAAGACTTCAAAATAGATACTTGACATGTACTAGAAAAAGATACTCCTAATCAAGATCTATCATTATAGATATAGATGAGTCATTTTGGAGCATCCTGAAGGATTTTTGATGTTCTAGACGAAAATCAAATCACACCCAAAACCATCACCTGATCCTTCCCAACCCCCAAAATCGATCAAGACTTCAAAATAGATACTTGACATGTACTAGAAAAAGATACTCCTAATCAAGATCTATCATTATAAGATATAGATGAGTCATTTTGGAGCATCCTGAAGGATTTTTGATGTTCTAGACGAAAATCAAATCACACCCAAAACCATCACCTGATCCTTCCCAACCCCCAAAATCGATCAAGACTTCAAAATAGATACTTGACATGTACTAGAAAAAGATACTCCTAATCAAGATCTATCATTATAGATATAGATGAGTCATTTTGGAGCATCCTGAAGGATTTTTGATGTTCTAGACGAAAATCAAATCACACCCAAAAACCATCACCTGATCCTTCCCAACCCCCAAATCGATCAAGGCTTCAAAATAGATACTTGACATGTACTAGAAAAAGATACTCCTAATCAAGATCTATCATTATAGATATAGATGAGTCATTTTGGAGCATCCTGAAGGATTTTTGATGTTCTAGACGAAAATCAAATCACACCCAAAACCATCACCTGATCCTTCCCAACCCCCAAAATCGATCAAGACTTCAAAATAACTTGACATGTACTAGAAAAAGATACTCCTAATCAAGATCTATCATTATAGATATAGATGAGTCATTTTGGAGCATCCTGAAGGATTTTTGATGTTCTAGACGAAAATCAAATCACACCCAAAACCATCACCTGATCCTTCCCAACCCCCAAAATCGATCAAGACTTCAAAATAGATACTTGACATGTACTAGAAAAAGATACTCCTAAACAAGATCTATCATTATAGATATAGATGAGTCATTTTGGAGCATCCTGAAGGATTTTTGATGTTCTAGACGAAAATCAAATCACACCCAAAACCATCACCTGATCCTTCCCAACCCCCCAAAATCGATCAAGACTTCAAAATAGATACTTGACATGTACTAGAAAAAGATACTCCTAATCAAGATCTATCATTATAGATATAGATGAGTCATTTTGGAGCATCCTGAAGGATTTTTGATGTTCTAGACGAAAATCAAATCACACCCAAAACCATCACCTGATCCTTCCCAACCCCCAAAATCTATCAAGACTTCAAAATAGATACTTGACATGTACTAGAAAAAGATACTCCTAATCAAGATCTATCATTATAGATATAGATGAGTCATTTTGGAGCATCCTGAAGGATTTTTGATGTTCTAGACGAAAATCAAATCACACCCAAAACCATCACCTGATCCTTCCCAACCCCCAAAATCGATCAAGACTTCAAAATAGATACTTGACATGTACTAGAAAAAGATACTCCTAATCAAGATCTATCATTATAGATATAGATGAGTCATTTTGGAGCATCCTGAAGGATTTTTGATGTTCTAGACGAAAATCAAATCACACCCAAAACCATCACCTGATCCTTCCCAACCCCCAAAATCGATCAAGACTTCAAAATAGATACTTGACATGTACTAGAAAAAGATACTCCTAATCAAGATCTATCATTATAGATATAGATGAGTCATTTTGGAGCATCCTGAAGGATTTTTGATGTTCTAGACGAAAATCAAATCACACCCAAAACCATCACCTGATCCTTCCCAACCCCCAAAATCGATCAAGACTTCAAAATAGATACTTGACATGTACTAGAAAAAGATACTCCTAATCAAGATCTATCATTATAGATATAGATGAGTCATTTTGGAGCATCCTGAAGGATTTTTGATGTTCTAAACGAAAATCAAATCACACCCAAAACCATCACCTGATCCTTCCCAACCCCCAAAATCGATCAAGACTTCAAAATAGATACTTGACATGTACTAGAAAAAGATACTAGTAATCAAGATCTATCATTATAGATATAGATGAGTCATTTTGGGGCATCCTGAAGGATTTTTGATGTTCTAGACGAAAATCAAATCACACCCAAAACCATCACCTGATCCTTCCCAACCCCCAAAATCGATCAAGACTTCAAAATAGATACTTGACATGTACTAGAAAAAGATACTCCTAATCAAGATCTATCATTATAGATATAGATGAGTCATTTTGGAGCATCCTGAAGGATTTTTGATGTTCTAGACGAAAATCAAATCACACCCAAAACCATCACCTGATCCTTCCCAACCCCCAAAATCGATCAAGACTTCAAAATAGATACTTGACATGTACTAGAAAAAGATACTCCTAATCAAGATCTATCATTATAGATATAGATGAGTCATTTTGGAGCATCCTGAAGGATTTTTGATGTTCTAGACGAAAATCAAATCACACCCAAAACCATCACCTGATCCTTCCCAACCCCCAAAATCGATCAAGACTTCAAAATAGATACTTGACATGTACTAGAAAAAGATACTCCTAATCAAGATCTATCATTATAGATATAGATGAGTCATTTTGGAGCATCCTGAAGGATTTTTGATGTTCTAGACGAAAATCAAATCACACCCAAAACCATCACCTGATCCTTCCCAACCCCCAAAATCAATCAAGACTTCAAAATAGATACTTGACATGTACTAGAAAAAGATACTCCTAATCAAGATCTATCATTATAGATATAGATGAGTCATTTTGGAGCATCCTGAAGGATTTTTGATGTTCTAGACGAAAATCAAATCACACCCAAAACCATCACCTGATCCTTCCCAACCCCCAAAATCGATCAAGACTTCAAAATAGATACTTGACATGTACTAGAAAAAGATACTCCTAATCAAGATCTATCATTATAGATATAGATGAGTCATTTTGGAGCATCCTGAAGGATTTTTGATGTTCTAGACGAAAATCAAATCACACCCAAAACCATCACCTGATCCTTCCCAACCCCCAAAATCGATCAAGACTTCAAAATAGATACTTGACATGTACTAGAAAAAGATACTCCTAATCAAGATCTATCATTATAGATATAAATGAGTCATTTTGGAGCATCCTGAAGGATTTTTGATGTTCTAGACGAAAATCAAATCACACCCAAAACCATCACCTGATCCTTCCCAACCCCCAAAATCGATCAAGACTTCAAAATAGATACTTGACATGTACTAGAAAAAGATACTCCTAATCAAGATCTATCATTATAGATATAGATGAGTCATTTTGGAGCATCCTGAAGGATTTTTGATGTTCTAGACGAAAATCAAATCACACCCAAAACCATCACCTGATCCTTCCAAACCCCCAAAATCGATCAAGACTTCAAAATAGATACTTGACATGTACTAGAAAAAGATACTCCTAATCAAGATCTATCATTATAGATATAGATGAGTCATTTTGGAGCATCCTGAAGGATTTTGATGTTCTAGACGAAAATCAAATCACACCCAAAACCATCACCTGATCCTTCCCAACCCCCAAAATCGATCAAGACTTCAAAATAGATACTTGACATGTACTAGAAAAAGATACTCCTAATCAAGATCTATCATTATAGATATAGATGAGTCATTTTGGAGCATCCTGAAGGATTTTTGATGTTCTAGACGAAAATCAAATCACACCCAAAACCATCACCTGATCCTTCCCAACCCCCAAAATCGATCAAGACTTCAAAATAGATACTTGACATGTACTAGAAAAAGATACTCCTAATCAAGATCTATCATTATAGATATAGATGAGTCATTTTGGAGCATCCTGAAGGATTTTTGATGTTCTAGACGAAAATCAAATCACACCCAAAACCATCACCTGATCCTTCCCAACCCCCAAAATCGATCAAGACTTCAAATAGATACTTGACATGTACTAGAAAAAGATACTCCTAATCAAGATCTATCATTATAGATATAGATGAGTCATTTTGGAGCATCCTGAAGGATTTTTGATGTTCTAGACGAAAATCAAATCACACCCAAAACCATCACCTGATCCTTCCCAACCCCCAAAATCGATCAAGACTTCAAAATAGATACTTGACATCTACTAGAAAAAGATACTCCTAATCAAGATCTATCATTATAGATATAGATGAGTCATTTTGGAGCATCCTGAAGGATTTTTGATGTTCTAGACGAAAATCAAATCACACCCAAAACCATCACCTGATCCTTCCCAACCCCCAAAATCGATCAAGACTTCAAAATAGATACTTGACATGTACTAGAAAGGATACTCCTAATCAAGATCTATTATTATAGATATAGATGAGTCATTTTGGAGCATCCTGAAGGATTTTTGATGTTCTAGACGAAAATCAAATCACACCCAAAACCATCACCTGATCCTTCCCAACCCCCAAAATCGATCAAGACTTCAAAATAGATACTTGACATGTACTAGAAAAAGATACTCCTAATCAAGATCTATCGTTATAGATATAGATGAGTCATTTTGGAGCATCCTGAAGGATTTTTGATGTTCTAGACGAAAATCAAATCACACCCAAAACCATCACCTGATCCTTCCCAACCCCCAAAATCGATCAAGACTTCAAAAAAATACTTGACATGTACTAGAAAAAGATACTCCTAATCAAGATCTATCATTATAGATATAGATGAGTCATTTTGGAGCATCCTGAAGGATTTTTGATGTTCTAGACGAAAATCAAATCACACCCAAAACCATCACCTGATCCTTCCCAACCCCCAAAATCGATCAAGACTTCAAAATAGATACTTGACATGTACTAGAAAAAGATACTCCTAATCAAGATCTATCATTATAGATATAGATGAGTCATTTTGGAGCATCCTGAAGGATTTTTGATGTTCTAGACGAAAATCAAATCACACCCAAAACCATCACCTGATCCTTCCCAAACCCCAAAATCGATCAAGACTTCAAAATAGATACTTGACATGTACTAGAAAAAGATACTCCTAATCAAGATCTATCATTATAGATATAGATGAGTCATTTTGGAGCATCCTGAAGGATTTTTGATGTTCTAGACGAAAATCAAATCACACCCAAAACCATCACCTGATCCTTCCCAACCCCCAAAATCGATCAAGACTTCAAAATAGATACTTGACATGTACTAGAAAAAGATACTCCTAATCAAGATCTATCATTATAGATATAGATGAGTCATTTTGGAGCATCCTGAAGGATTTTTGATGTTCTAGACGAAAATCAAATCACACCGAAAACCATCACCTGATCCTTCCCAACCCCCAAAATCGATCAAGACTTCAAAATAGATACTTGACATGTACTAGAAAAAGATACTCCTAATCAAGATCTATCATTATAGATATAGATGAGTCATTTTGGAGCATCCTGAAGGATTTTTGATGTTCTAGACGAAAATCAAATCACACCCAAAACCATCACCTGATCCTTCCCAACCCCCAAAATCGATCAAGACTTCAAAATAGATACTTGACATGTACTAGAAAAAGATACTCCTAATCAAGATCTATCATTATAGATATAGATGAGTCATTTTGGAGCATCCTGAAGGATTTTTGATGTTCTAGACGAAAATCAAATCACACCCAAAACCATCACCTGATCCTTCCCAACCCCCAAAATCGATCAAGACTTCAAAATAGATACTTGACATGTACTAGAAAAAGATACTCCTAATCAAGATCTATCATTATAGATATAGATGAGTCATTTTGGAGCATCCTGAAGGATTTTTGATGTTCTAGACGAAAATCAAATCACACCCAAAACCATCACCTGATCCTTCCCAACCCCCAAAATCGATCAAGACTTCAAAATAGATACTTGACATGTACTAGAAAAAGATACTCCTAATCAAGATCTATCATTATAGATATAGATGAGTCATTTTGGAGCATCCTGAAGGATTTTTGATGTTCTAGACGAAAATCAAATCACACCCAAAACCATCACCTGATCCTTCCCAACCCCCAAAATCGATCAAGACTTCAAAATAGATACTTGACATGTACTAGAAAAAGATACTCCTAATCAAGATCTATCATTATAGATATAGATGAGTCATTTTGGAGCATCCTGAAGGATTTTTGATGTTCTAGACGAAAATCAAATCACACCCAAAACCATCACCTGATCCTTCCCAACCCCCAAAATCGATCAAGACTTCAAAATAGATACTTGACATGTACTAGAAAAAGATACTCCTAATCAAGATCTATCATTATAGATATAGATGAGTCATTTTGGAGCATCCTGAAGGATTTTTGATGTTCTAGACGAAAATCAAATCACACCCAAAACCATCACCTGATCCTTCCCAACCCCCAAAATCGATCAAGACTTCAAAATAGATACTTGACATGTACTAGAAAAAGATACTCCTAATCAAGATCTATCATTATAGATATAGATGAGTCATTTTGGAGCATCCTGAAGGATTTTTGATGTTCTAGACGAAAATCAAATCACACCCAAAACCATCACCTGATCCTTCCCAACCCCCAAAATCGATCAAGACTTCAAAATAGATACTTGACATGTACTAGAAAAAGATACTCCTAATCAAGATCTATCATTATAGATATAGATGAGTCATTTTGGAGCATCCTGAAGGATTTTTGATGTTCTAGACGAAAATCAAATCACACCCAAAACCATCACCTGATCCTTCCCAACCCCCAAAATCGATCAAGACTTCAAAATAGATACTTGACATGTACTAGAAAAAGATACTCCTAATCAAGATCTATCATTATAGATATAGATGAGTCATTTTGGAGCATCCTGAAGGATTTTTGATGTTCTAGACGAAAATCAAATCACACCCAAAACCATCACCTGATCCTTCCCAACCCCCAAAATCGATCAAGACTTCAAAATAGATACTTGACATGTACTAGAAAAAGATACTCCTAATCAAGATCTATCGTTATAGATATAGATGAGTCATTTTGGAGCATCCTGAAGGATTTTTGATGTTCTAGACGAAAATCAAATCACACCCAAAACCATCACCTGATCCTTCCCAACCCCCAAAATCGATCAAGACTTCAAAAAAAATACTTGACATGTACTAGAAAAAGATACTCCTAATCAAGATCTATCATTATAGATATAGATGAGTCATTTTGGAGCATCCTGAAGGATTTTTGATGTTCTAGACGAAAATCAAATCACACCCAAAACCATCACCTGATCCTTCCCAACCCCCAAAATCGATCAAGACTTCAAAATAGATACTTGACATGTACTAGAAAAAGATACTCCTAATCAAGATCTATCATTATAGATATAGATGAGTCATTTTGGAGCATCCTGAAGGATTTTTGATGTTCTAGACGAAAATCAAATCACACCCAAAACCATCACCTGATCCTTCCCAAACCCCAAAATCGATCAAGACTTCAAAATAGATACTTGACATGTACTAGAAAAAGATACTCCTAATCAAGATCTATCATTATAGATATAGATGAGTCATTTTGGAGCATCCTGAAGGATTTTTGATGTTCTAGACGAAAATCAAATCACACCCAAAACCATCACCTGATCCTTCCCAACCCCCAAAATCGATCAAGACTTCAAAATAGATACTTGACATGTACTAGAAAAAGATACTCCTAATCATGATCTATCATTATAGATATAGATGAGTCATTTTGGAGCATCCTGAAGGATTTTTGATGTTCTAGACGAAAATCAAATCACACCGAAAACCATCACCTGATCCTTCCCAACCCCCAAAATCGATCAAGACTTCAAAATAGATACTTGACATGTACTAGAAAAAGATACTCCTAATCAAGATCTATCATTATAGATATAGATGAATTATTTTGGAGCATCCTGAAGGATTTTTGATGTTCTAGACGAAAATCAAATCACACCCAAAACCATCACCTGATCCTTCCCAACCCCCAAAATCGATCAAGACTTCAAAATAGATACTTGACATGTACTAGAAAAAGATACTCCTAATCAAGATCTATCATTATAGATATAGATGAGTCATTTTGGAGCATCCTGAAGGATTTTTGATGTTCTAGACGAAAATCAAATCACACCCAAATCCATCACCTGATCCTTCCCAACCCCCAAAATCGATCAAGACTTCAAAATAGATACTTGACATGTACTAGAAAAAGATACTCCTAATCAAGATCTATCATTATAGATATAGATGAGTCATTTTGGAGCATCCTGAAGGATGTTTGATGTTCTAGACGAAAATCAAATCACACCCAAAACCATCACCTGATCCTTCCCAACCCCCAAAATCGATCAAGACTTCAAAATAGATACTTGACATGTACTAGAAAAAGATACTCCTAATCAAGATCTATCATTATAGATATAGATGAGTCATTTTGGAGCATCCTGAAGGATTTTTGATGTTCTAGACGAAAATCAAATCACACCCAAAACCATCACCTGATCCTTCCCAACCCCCAAAATCGATCAAGACTTCAAAATAGATACTTGACATGTACTAGAAAAAGATACTCCTAATCAAGATCTATCATTATAGATATAGATGAGTCATTTTGGAGCATCCTGAAGGATTTTTGATGTTCTAGACGAAAATCAAATCACACCCAAAACCATCACCTGATCCTTCCCAACCCCCAAAATCGATCAAGACTTCAAAATAGATACTTGACATGTACTAGAAAAAGATACTCCTAATCAAGATCTATCATTATAGATATAGATGAGTCATTTTGGAGCATCCTGAAGGATTTTTGATGTTCTAGACGAAAATCAAATCACACCCAAAACCATCAACTGATCCTTCCCAACCCCCAAAATCGATCAAGACTTCAAAATAGATACTTGACATGTACTAGAAAAAGATACTCCTAATCAAGATCTATCATTATAGATATAGATGAGTCATTTTGGAGCATCCTGAAGGATTTTTGATGTTCTAGACGAAAATCAAATCACACCCAAAACCATCACCTGATCCTTCCCAACCCCCAAAATCGATCAAGACTTCAAAATAGATACTTGACATGTACTAGAAAAAGATACTCCTAATCAAGATCTATCATTATAGATATAGATGAGTCATTTTGGAGCATCCTGAAGGATTTTTGATGTTCTAGACGAAAATCAAATCACACCCAAAACCATCACCTGATCCTTCCCAACCCCCAAAATCGATCAAGACTTCAAAATAGATACTTGACATGTACTAGAAAAAGATACTCCTAATCAAGATCTATCATTATAGATATAGATGAGTCATTTTGGAGCATCCTGAAGGATTTTTGATGTTCTAGACGAAAATCAAATCACACCCAAAACCATCACCTGATCCTTCCCAACCCCCAAAATCGATCAAGACTTCAAAATAGATACTTGACATGTACTAGAAAAAGATACTCCTAATCAAGATCTATCATTATAGATATAGATGAGTCATTTTGGAGCATCCTGAAGGATTTTTGATGTTCTAGACGAAAATCAAATCACACCCAAAACCATCACCTGATCCTTCCCAACCCCCAAAATCGATCAAGACTTCAAAATAGATACTTGACATGTACTAGAAAAAGATACTCCTAATCAAGATCTATCATTATAGATATAGATGAGTCATTTTGGAGCATCCTGAAGGATTTTTGATGTTCTAGATGAAAATCAAATCACACCCAAAACCATCACCTGATCCTTCCCAACCCCCAAAATCGATCAAGACTTCAAAATAGATACTTGACATGTACTAGAAAAAGATACTCCTAATCAAGATCTATCATTATAGATATAGATGAGTCATTTTGGAGCATCCTGAAGGATTTTTGATGTTCTAGACGAAAATCAAATCACACCCAAAACCATCACCTGATCCTTCCCAACCCCCAAAATCGATCAAGACTTCAAAATAGATACTTGACATGTACTAGAAAAAGATACTCCTAATCAAGATCTATCATTATAGATATAGATGAGTCATTTTGGAGCATCCTGAAGGATTTTTGATGTTCTAGACGAAAATCAAATCACACCCAAAACCATCACCTGATCCTTCCCAACCCCTAAAATCGATCAAGACTTCAAAATAGATACTTGACATGTACTAGAAAAAGATACTCCTAATCAAGATCTATCATTATAGATATAGATGAGTCATTTTGGAGCATCCTGAAGGATTTTTGATGTTCTAGACGAAAATCAAATCACACCCAAAACCATCACCTGATCCTTCCCAACCCCCAAAATCGATCAAGACTTCAAAATAGATACTTGACATGTACTAGAAAAAGATACTCCTAATCAAGATCTATCATTATAGATATAGATGAGTCATTTTGGAGCATCCTGAAGGATTTTTGATGTTCTAGACGAAAATCAAATCACACCCAAAACCATCACCTGATCCTTCCCAACCCCCAAAATCGATCAAGACTTTAAAATAGATACTTGACATGTACAAGAAAAAGATACTCCTAATCAAGATCTATCATTATAGATATAGATGAGTCATTTTGGAGCATCCTGAAGGATTTTTGATGTTCTAGACGAAAATCAAATCACACCCAAAACCATCACCTGATCCTTCCCAACCCCCAAAATCGATCAAGACTTCAAAATAGATACTTGACATGTACTAGAAAAAGATACTCCTAATCAAGATCTATCATTATAGATATAGATGAGTCATTTTGGAGCATCCTGAAGGATTTTTGATGTTCTAGACGAAAATCAAATCACACCCAAAACCATCACCTGATCCTTCCCAACCCCCAAAATCGATCAAGACTTCAAAATAGATACTTGACATGTACTAGAAAAAGATACTCCTAATCAAGATCTATCATTATAGATATAGATGAGTCATTTTGGAGCATCCTGAAGGATTTTTGATGTTCTAGACGAAAATCAAATCACACCCAAAACCATCACCTGATCCTTCCCAACCCCCAAAATCGATCAAGACTTCAAAATAGATACTTGACATGTACTAGAAAAAGATACTCCTAATCAAGATCTATCATTATAGATATAGATGAGTCATTTTGGAGCATCCTGAAGGATTTTTGATGTTCTAGACGAAAATCAAATCACACCCAAAACCATCACCTGATCCTTCCCAACCCCCAAAATCGATCAAGACTTCAAAATAGATACTTGACATGTACTAGAAAAAGATACTCCTAATCAAGATCTATCATTATAGATATAGATGAGTCATTTTGGAGCATCCTGAAGGATTTTTGATGTTCTAGACGAAAATCAAATCACACCCAAATCCATCACCTGATCCTTCCCAACCCCCAAAATCGATCAAGACTTCAAAATAGATACTTGACATGTACTAGAAAAAGATACTCCTAATCAAGATCTATCATTATAGATATAGATGAGTCATTTTGGAGCATCCTGAAGGATTTTTGATGTTCTAGACGAAAATCAAATCACACCCAAAACCATCACCTGATCCTTCCCAACCCCCAAAATCGATCAAGACTTCAAAATAGATACTTGACATGTACTAGAAAAAGATACTCCTAATCAAGATCTATCATTATAGGTATAGATGAGTCATTTTGGAGCATCCTGAAGGATTTTTGATGTTCTAGACGAAAATCAAATCACACCCAAAACCATCACCTGATCCTTCCCAACCCCCAAAATCGATCAAGACTTCAAAATAGATACTTGACATGTACTAGAAAAAGATACTCCTAATCAAGATCTATCATTATAGATATAGATGAGTCATTTTGGAGCATCCTGAAGGATTTTTGATGTTCTAGACGAAAATCAAATCACACCCAACACCATCACCTGATCCTTCCCAACCCCCAAAATCGATCAAGACTTCAAAATAGATACTTGACATGTACTAGAAAAAGATACTCCTAATCAAGATCTATCATTATAGATATAGATGAGTCATTTTGGAGCATCCTGAAGGATTTTTGATGTTCTAGACGAAAATCAAATCACACCCAAAACCATCACCTGATCCTTCCCAACCCCCAAAATCGATCAAGACTTCAAAATAGATACTTGACATGTACTAGAAAAAGATACTCCTAATCAAGATCTATCATTATAGATATAGATGAGTCATTTTGGAGCATCCTGAAGGATTTTTGATGTTCTAGACGAAAATCAAATCACACCCAAAACCATCACCTGATCCTTCCCAACCCCCAAAATCGATCAAGACTTCAAAATAGATACTTGACATGTACTAGAAAAAGATACTCCTAATCAAGATCTATCATTATAGATATAGATGAGTCATTTTGGAGCATCCTGAAGGATTTTTGATGTTCTAGACGAAAATCAAATCACACCCAAAACCATCACCTGATCCTTCCCAACCCCCAAAATCGATCAAGACTTCAAAATAGATACTTGACATGTACTAGAAAAAGATACTCCTAATCAAGATCTATCATTATAGATATAGATGAGTCATTTTGGAGCATCCTGAAGGATTTTTGATGTTCTAGACGAAAATCAAATCACACCCAAAACCATCACCTGATCCTTCCCAACCCCCAAAATCGATCAAGACTTCAAAATAGATACTTGACATGTACTAGAAAAAGATACTCCTAATCAAGATCTATCATTATAGATATAGATGAGTCATTTTGGAGCATCCTGAAGGATTTTTGATGTTCTAGACGAAAATCAAATCACACCCAAAACCATCACCTGATCCTTCCCAACCCCCAAAATCGATCAAGACTTCAAAATAGATACTTGACATGTACTAGAAAAAGATACTCCTAAACAAGATCTATCATTATAGATATAGATGAGTCATTTTGGAGCATCCTGAAGGATTTTTGATGTTCTAGACGAAAATCAAATCACACCCAAAACCATCACCTGATCCTTCCCAACCCCCAAAATCGATCATGACTTCAAAATAGATACTTGACATGTACTAGAAAAAGATACTCCTAATCAAGATCTATCATCCTGAAGGATTTTTGATGTTCTAGACGAAAATCAAATCACACCCAAAACCATCACCTGATCCTTCCCAACCCCCAAAATCGATCAAGACTTCAAAATAGATACTTGACATGTACTAGAAAAAGATACTCCTAATCAAGATCTATCATTATAGATATAGATGAGTCATTTTGGAGCATCCTGAAGGATTTTTGATGTTCTAGACGAAAATCAAATCACACCCAAAACCATCACCTGATCCTTCCCAACCCCCAAAATCGATCAAGACTTCAAAATAGATACTTGACATGTACTAGAAAAAGATACTCCTAAACAAGATCTATCATTATAGATATAGATGAGTCATTTTGGAGCATCCTGAAGGATTTTTGATGTTCTAGACGAAAATCAAATCACACCCAAAACCATCACCTGATCCTTCCCAACCCCCAAAATCGATCAAGACTTCAAAATAGATACTTGACATGTACTAGAAAAAGATACTCCTAATCAAGATCTATCATTATAGATATAGATGAGTCATTTTGGAGCATCCTGAAGGATTTTTGATGTTCTAGACGAAAATCAAATCACACCCAAAACCATCACCTGATCCTTCCCAACCCCCAAAATCGATCAAGACTTCAAAATAGATACTTGACATGTACTAGAAAAAGATACTCCTAATCAAGATCTATCATTATAGATATAGATGAGTCATTTTGGAGCATCCTGAAGGATTTTTGATGTTCTAAACGAAAATCAAATCACACCCAAAACCATCACCTGATCCTTCCCAACCCCCAAAATCGATCAAGACTTCAAAATAGATACTTGACATGTACTAGAAAAAGATACTAGTAATCAAGATCTATCATTATAGATATAGATGAGTCATTTTGGGGCATCCTGAAGGATTTTTGATGTTCTAGACGAAAATCAAATCACACCCAAAACCATCACCTGATCCTTCCCAACCCCCAAAATCGATCAAGACTTCAAAATAGATACTTGACATGTACTAGAAAAAGATACTCCTAATCAAGATCTATCATTATAGATATAGATGAGTCATTTTGGAGCATCCTGAAGGATTTTTGATGTTCTAGACGAAAATCAAATCACACCCAAAACCATCACCTGATCCTTCCCAACCCCCAAAAGCGATCAAGACTTCAAAATAGATACTTGACATGTACTAGAAAAAGATACTCCTAATCAAGATCTATCATTATAGATATAGATGAGTCATTTTGGAGCATCCTGAAGGATTTTTGATGTTCTAGACGAAAATCAAATCACACCCAAAACCATCACCTGATCCTTCCCAACCCCCAAAATCGATCAAGACTTCAAAATAGATACTTGACATGTACTAGAAAAAGATACTCCTAATCAAGATCTATCATTATAGATATAGATGAGTCATTTTGGAGCATCCTGAAGGATTTTTGATGTTCTAGACGAAAATCAAATCACACCCAAAACCATCACCTGATCCTTCCCAACCCCCAAAAGCGATCAAGACTTCAAAATAGATACTTGACATGTACTAGAAAAAGATACTCCTAATCAAGATCTATCATTACAGATATAGATGAGTCATTTTGGAGCATCCTGAAGGATTTTTGATGTTCTAGACGAAAATCAAATCACACCCAAAACCATCACCTGATCCTTCCCAACCCCCAAAATCGATCAAGACTTCAAAATAGATACTTGACATGTACTAGAAAAAGATACTCCTAATCAAGATCTATCATTATAGATATAGATGAGTCATTTTGGAGCATCCTGAAGGATTTTTGATGTTCTAGACGAAAATCAAATCACACCCAAAACCATCACCTGATCCTTCCCAACCCCCAAAATCGATCAAGACTTCAAAATAGATACTTGACATGAACTAGAAAAAGATACTCCTAATCAAGATCTATCATTATAGATATAGATGAGTCATTTTGGAGCATCCTGAAGGATTTTTGATGTTCTAGACGAAAATCAAATCACACCCAAAACCATCACCTGATCCTTCCCAACCCCCAAAATCGATCAAGACTTCAAAATAGATACTTGACATGTACTAGAAAAAGATACTCCTAATCAAGATCTATCATTATAGATATAGATGAGTCATTTTGGAGCATCCTGAAGGATTTTTGATGTTCTAGACGAAAATCAAATCACACCCAAAACCATCACCTGATCCTTCCCAACCCCCAAAATCGATCAAGACTTCAAAATAGATACTTGACATGTACTAGAAAAAGATACTCCTAATCAAGATCTATCATTATAGATATAGATGAGTCATTTTGGAGCATCCTGAAGGATTTTTGATGTTCTAGACGAAAATCAAATCACACCCAAAACCATCACCTGATCCTTCCCAACCCCCAAAATCGATCAAGACTTCAAAATAGATACTTGACATGTACTAGAAAAAGATACTCCTAATCAAGATCTATCATTATAGATATAGATGAGTCATTTTGGAGCATCCTGAAGGATTTTTGATGTTCTAGACGAAAATCAAATCACACCCAAAACCATCACCTGATCCTTCCCAACCCCCAAAATCGATCAAGACTTCAAAATAGATACTTGACATGTACTAGAAAAAGATACTCCTAATCAAGATCTATCATTATAGATATAGATGAGTCATTTTGGAGCATCCTGAAGGATTTTTGATGTTCTAGACGAAAATCAAATCACACCCAAAACCATCACCTGATCCTTCCCAACCCCCAAAATCGATCAAGACTTCAAAATAGATACTTGACATGTACTAGAAAAAGATACTCCTAATCAAGATCTATCATTATAGATATAGATGAGTCATTTTGGAGCATCCTGAAGGATTTTTGATGTTCTAGACGAAAATCAAATCACACCCAAAACCATCACCTGATCCTTCCCAACCCCCAAAATCGATCAAGACTTCAAAATAGATACTTGACATGTACTAGAAAAAGATACTCCTAATCAAGATCTATCATTATAGATATAGATGAGTCATTTTGGAGCATCCTGAAGGATTTTTGATGTTCTAGACGAAAATCAAATCACACCCAAAACCATCACCTGATCCTTCCCAACCCCCAAAATCGATCAAGACTTCAAAATAGATACTTGACATGTACTAGAAAAAGATACTCCTAATCAAGATCTATCATTATAGATATAGATGAGTCATTTTGGAGCATCCTGAAGGATTTTTGATGTTCTAGACGAAAATCAAATCACACCCAAAACCATCACCTGATCCTTCCCAACCCCCAAAATCGATCAAGACTTCAAAATAGATACTTGACATGTACTAGAAAAAGATACTCCTAATCAAGATCTATCATTATAGATATAGATGAGTCATTTTGGAGCATCCTGAAGGATTTTTGATGTTCTAGACGAAAATCAAATCACACCCAAAACCATCACCTGATCCTTCCCAACCCCCAAAATCGATCAAGACTTCAAAATAGATACTTGACATGTACTAGAAAAAGATACTCCTAATCAAGATCTATCATTATAGATATAGATGAGTCATTTTGGAGCATCCTGAAGGATTTTTGATGTTCTAGACGAAAATCAAATCACACCCAAAACCATCACCTGATCCTTCCCAACCCCCAAAATCGATCAAGACTTCAAAATAGATACTTGACATGTACTAGAAAAACATACTCCTAATCAAGATCTATCATTATAGATATAGATTAGTCATTTTGGAGCATCCTGAAGGATTTTTGATGTTCTAGACGAAAATCAAATCACACCCAAAACCATCACCTGATCCTTCCCAACCCCCAAAATCGATCAAGACTTCAAAATAGATACTTGACATGTACTAGAAAAAGATACTCCTAATCAAGATCTATCATTATAGATATAGATGAGTCATTTTGGAGCATCCTGAAGGATTTTTGATGTTCTAGACGAAAATCAAATCACACCCAAAACCATCACCTGATCCTTCCCAACCCCCAAAATCGATCAAGACTTCAAAATAGATACTTGACATGTACTAGAAAAAGATACTCCTAATCAAGATCTATCATTATAGATATAGATGAGTCATTTTGGAGCATCCTGAAGGATTTTTGATGTTCTAGACGAAAATCAAATCACACCCAAAACCATCACCTGATCCTTCCCAACCCCCAAAATCGATCAAGACTTCAAAATAGATACTTGACATGTACTAGAAAAAGATACTCCTAATCAAGATATATCATTATAGATATAGATGAGTCATTTTGGAGCATCCTGAAGGATTTTTGATGTTCTAGACGAAAATCAAATCACACCCAAAACCATCACCTGATCCTTCCCAACCCCCAAAATCGATCAAGACTTCAAAATAGATACTTGACATGTACTAGAAAAAGATACTCCTAATCAAGATCTATCATTATAGATATAGATGAGTCATTTTGGAGCATCCTGAAGGATTTTTGATGTTCTAGACGAAAATCAAAACACACCCAAAACCATCACCTGATCCTTCCCAACCCCCAAAATCGATCAAGACTTCAAAATAGATACTTGACATGTACTAGAAAAAGATACTCCTAATCAAGATCTATCATTATAGATATAGATGAGTCATTTTGGAGCATCCTGAAGGATTTTTGATGTTCTAGACGAAAATCAAATCACACCCAAAACCATCACCTGATCCTTCCCAACCCCCAAAATCGATCAAGACTTCAAAATAGATACTTGACATGTACTAGAAAAAGATACTCCTAATCAAGATCTATCATTATAGATATAGATGAGTCATTTTGGAGCATCCTGAAGGATTTTTGATGTTCTAGACGAAAATCAAATCACACCCAAAACCATCACCTGATCCTTCCCAACCCCCAAAATCGATCAAGACTTCAAAATAGATACTTGACATGTACTAGAAAAAGATACTCCTAATCAAGATCTATCATTATAGATATAGATGAGTCATTTTGGAGCATCCTGAAGGATTTTTGATGTTCTAGACGAAAATCAAATCACACCCAAAACCATCACCTGATCCTTCCCAACCCCCAAAATCGATCAAGACTTCAAAATAGATACTTGACATGTACTAGAAAAAGATACTCCTAATCAAGATCTATCATTATAGATATAGATGAGTCATTTTGGAGCATCCTGAAGGATCTTTGATGTTCTAGACGAAAATCAAATCACACCCAAAACCATCACCTGATCCTTCCCAACCCCCAAAATCGATCAAGACTTCAAAATAGATACTTGACATGTACTAGAAAAAGATACTCCTAATCAAGATCTATCATTATAGATATAGATGAGTCATTTTGGAGCATCCTGAAGGATTTTTGATGTTTTAGACGAAAATCAAATCACACCCAAAACCATCACCTGATCCTTCCCAACCCCCAAAATCGATCAAGACTTCAAAATAGATACTTGACATGTACTAGAAAAAGATACTCCTAATCAAGATCTATCATTATAGATATAGATGAGTCATTTTGGAGCATCCTGAAGGATTTTTGATGTTCTAGACGAAAATCAAATCACACCCAAAACCATCACCTGATCTTTCCCAACCCCCAAAATCGATCAAGACTTCAAAATAGATACTTGACATGTACTAGAAAAAGATACTCCTAATCAAGATCTATCATTATAGATATAGATGAGTCATTTTGGAGCATCCTGAAGGATTTTTGATGTTCTAGACGAAAATCAAATCACACCCAAAACCATCACCTGATCCTTCCCAACCCCTAAAATCGATCAAGACTTCAAAATAGATACTTGACATGTACTAGAAAAAGATACTCCTAATCAAGATCTATCATTATAGATATAGATGAGTCATTTTGGAGCATCCTGAAGGATTTTTGATGTTCTAGACGAAAATCACATCACACCCAAAACCATCACCTAGTCATTTTGGAGCATCCTGAAGGATTTTTGATGTTCTAGACGAAAATCAAATCACACCCAAAACCATCACCTGATCCTTCCCAACCCCCAAAATCGATCAAGACTTCAAAATAGATACTTGACATGTACTAGAAAAAGATACTCCTAATCAAGATCTATCATTATAGATATAGATGAGTCATTTTGGAGCATCCTGAAGGATTTTTGATGTTCTAGACGAAAATCAAATCACAACCAAAACCATCACCTGATCCTTCCCAACCCCCAAAATCGATCAAGACTTCAAAATAGATACTTGACATGTACTAGAAAAAGATACTCCTAATCAAGATCTATCATTATAGATATAGATGAGTCATTTTGGAGCATCCTGAAGGATTTTTGATGTTCTAGACGAAAGTCAAATCACACCCAAAACCATCACCTGATCCTTCCCAACCCCCAAAATCGATCAAGACTTCAAAATAGATACTTGACATGTACTAGAAAAAGATACTCCTAATCAAGATCTATCATTATAGATATAGATGAGTCATTTTGGAGCATCCTGAAGGATTTTTGATGTTCTAGACGAAAATCAAATCACACCCAAAACCATCACCTGATCCTTCCCAACCCCCAAAATCGATCAAGACTTCAAAATAGATACTTGACATGTACTAGAAAAAGATACTCCTAATCAAGATCTATCATTATAGATATAGATGAGTCATTTTGGAGCATCCTGAAGGATTTTTGATGTTCTAGACGAAAATCAAATCACACCCAAAACCATCACCTGATCCTTCCCAACCCCCAAAATCGATCAAGACTTCAAAATAGATACTTGACATGTACTAGAAAAAGATACTCCTAATCAAGATCTATCATTATAGATATAGATGAGTCATTTTGGAGCATCCTGAAGGATTTTTGATGTTCTAGACGAAAATCAAATCACACCCAAAACCATCACCTGATCCTTCCCAACCCCCAAAATCGATCAAGACTTCAAAATAGATACTTGACATGTACTAGAAAAAGATACTCCTAATCAAGATCTATCATTATAGATATAGATGAGTCATTTTGGAGCATCCTGAAGGATTTTTGATGTTCTAGACGAAAATCAAATCACACCCAAAACCATCACCTGATCCTTCCCAACCCCCAAAATCGATCAAGACTTCAAAATAGATACTTGACATGTACTAGAAAAAGATACTCCTAATCAAGATCTATCATTATAGATATAGATGAGTCATTTTGGAGCATCCTGAAGGATTTTTGATGTTCTAGACGAAAATCAAATCACACCCAAAACCATCACCTGATCCTTCCCAACCCCCAAAATCGATCAAGACTTCAAAATAGATACTTGACATGTACTAGAAAAAGATACTCCTAATCAAGATATATCATTATAGATATAGATGAGTCATTTTGGAGCATCCTGAAGGATTTTTGATGTTCTAGACGAAAATCAAATCACACCCAAAACCATCACCTGATCCTTCCCAACCCCCAAAATCGATCAAGACTTCAAAATAGATACTTGACATGTACTAGAAAAAGATACTCCTAATCAAGATCTATCATTATAGATATAGATGAGTCATTTTGGAGCATCCTGAAGGATTTTTGATGTTCTAGACGAAAATCAAAACACACCCAAAACCATCACCTGATCCTTCCCAACCCCCAAAATCGATCAAGACTTCAAAATAGATACTTGACATGTACTAGAAAAAGATACTCCTAATCAAGATCTATCATTATAGATATAGATGAGTCATTTTGGAGCATCCTGAAGGATTTTTGATGTTCTAGACGAAAATCAAATCACACCCAAAACCATCACCTGATCCTTCCCAACCCCCAAAATCGATCAAGACTTCAAAATAGATACTTGACATGTACTAGAAAAAGATACTCCTAATCAAGATCTATCATTATAGATATAGATGAGTCATTTTGGAGCATCCTGAAGGATTTTTGATGTTCTAGACGAAAATCAAATCACACCCAAAACCATCACCTGATCCTTCCCAACCCCCAAAATCGATCAAGACTTCAAAATAGATACTTGACATGTACTAGAAAAAGATACTCCTAATCAAGATCTATCATTATAGATATAGATGAGTCATTTTGGAGCATCCTGAAGGATTTTTGATGTTCTAGACGAAAATCAAATCACACCCAAAACCATCACCTGATCCTTCCCAACCCCCAAAATCGATCAAGACTTCAAAATAGATACTTGACATGTACTAGAAAAAGATACTCCTAATCAAGATCTATCATTATAGATATAGATGAGTCATTTTGGAGCATCCTGAAGGATCTTTGATGTTCTAGACGAAAATCAAATCACACCCAAAACCATCACCTGATCCTTCCCAACCCCCAAAATCGATCAAGACTTCAAAATAGATACTTGACATGTACTAGAAAAAGATACTCCTAATCAAGATCTATCATTATAGATATAGATGAGTCATTTTGGAGCATCCTGAAGGATTTTTGATGTTCTAGACGAAAATCAAATCACACCCAAAACCATCACCTGATCCTTCCCAACCCCAAAATCGATCAAGACTTCAAAATAGATACTTGACATGTACTAGAAAAAGATACTCCTAATCAAGATCTATCATTATAGATATAGATGAGTCATTTTGGAGCATCCTGAAGGATTTTTGATGTTCTAGACGAAAATCAAATCACACCCAAAACCATCACCTGATCCTTCCCAACCCCCAAAATCGATCAAGACTTCAAAATAGATACTTGACATGTACTAGAAAAAGATACTCCTAATCAAGATCTATCATTATAGATATAGATGAGTCATTTTGGAGCATCCTGAAGGATTTTTGATGTTCTAGACGAAAATCAAATCACACCCAAAACCATCACCTGATCCTTCCCAACCCCCAAAATCGATCAAGACTTCAAAATAGATACTTGACATGTACTAGAAAAAGATACTCCTAATCAAGATCTATCATTATAGATATAGATGAGTCATTTTGGAGCATCCTGAAGGATTTTTGATGTTCTAGACGAAAATCAAATCACACCCAAAACCATCACCTGATCCTTCCCAACCCCCAAAATCGATCAAGACTTCAAAATAGATACTTGACATGCACTAGAAAAAGATACTCCTAATCAAGATCTATCATTATAGATATAGATGAGTCATTTTGGAGCATCCTGAAGGATTTTTGATGTTCTAGACGAAAATCAAATCACACCCAAAACCATCACCTGATCCTTCCCAACCCCCAAAATCGATCAAGACTTCAAAATAGATACTTGACATGTACTAGAAAAAGATACTCCTAATCAAGATCTATCATTATAGATATAGATGAGTCATTTTGGAGCATCCTGAAGGATTTTTGATGTTCTAGACGAAAATCAAATCACACCCAAAACCATCACCTGATCCTTCCCAACCCCCAAAATCGATCAAGACTTCAAAATAGATACTTGACATGTACTAGAAAAACATACTCCTAATCAAGATCTATCATTATAGATATAGATGAGTCATTTTGGAGCATCCTGAAGGATTTTTGATGTTCTAGACGAAAATCAAATCACACCCAAAACCATCACCTGATCCTTCCCAACCCCCAAAATCGATCAAGACTTCAAAATAGATACTTGACATGTACTAGAAAAAGATACTCCTAATCAAGATCTATCATTATAGATATAGATGAGTCATTTTGGAGCATCCTGAAGGATTTTTGATGTTCTAGACGAAAATCAAATCACACCCAAAACCATCACCTGATCCTTCCCAACCCCCAAAATCGATCAAGACTTCAAAATAGATACTTGACATGTACTAGAAAAAGATACTCCTAATCAAGATCTATCATTATAGATATAGATGAGTCATTTTGGAGCATCCTGAAGGATTTTTGATGTTCTAGACGAAAATCAAATCACACCCAAAACCATCACCTGATCCTTCCCAACCCCCAAAATCGATCAAGACTTCAAAATAGATACTTGACATGTACTAGAAAAAGATACTCCTAATCAAGATATATCATTATAGATATAGATGAGTCATTTTGGAGCATCCTGAAGGATTTTTGATGTTCTAGACGAAAATCAAATCACACCCAAAACCATCACCTGATCCTTCCCAACCCCCAAAATCGATCAAGACTTCAAAATAGATACTTGACATGTACTAGAAAAAGATACTCCTAATCAAGATCTATCATTATAGATATAGATGAGTCATTTTGGAGCATCCTGAAGGATTTTTGATGTTCTAGACGAAAATCAAAACACACCCAAAACCATCACCTGATCCTTCCCAACCCCCAAAATCGATCAAGACTTCAAAATAGATACTTGACATGTACTAGAAAAAGATACTCCTAATCAAGATCTATCATTATAGATATAGATGAGTCAGTCATTTTGGAGCATCCTGAAGGATTTTTGATGTTCTAGACGAAAATCAAATCACACCCAAAACCATCACCTGATCCTTCCCAACCCCCAAAATCGATCAAGACTTCAAAATAGATACTTGACATGTACTAGAAAAAGATACTCCTAATCAAGATCTATCATTATAGATATAGATGAGTCATTTTGGAGCATCCTGAAGGATTTTTGATGTTCTAGACGAAAATCAAATCACACCCAAAACCATCACCTGATCCTTCCCAACCCCCAAAATCGATCAAGACTTCAAAATAGATACTTGACATGTACTAGAAAAAGATACTCCTAATCAAGATCTATCATTATAGATATAGATGAGTCATTTTGGAGCATCCTGAAGGATTTTTGATGTTCTAGACGAAAATCAAATCACACCCAAAACCATCACCTGATCCTTCCCAACCCCAAAATCGATCAAGACTTCAAAATAGATACTTGACATGTACTAGAAAAAGATACTCCTAATCAAGATCTATCATTATAGATATAGATGAGTCATTTTGGAGCATCCTGAAGGATCTTTGATGTTCTAGACGAAAATCAAATCACACCCAAAACCATCACCTGATCCTTCCCAACCCCCAAAATCGATCAAGACTTCAAAATAGATACTTGACATGTACTAGAAAAAGATACTCCTAATCAAGATCTATCATTATAGATATAGATGAGTCATTTTGGAGCATCCTGAAGGATTTTTGATGTTCTAGACGAAAATCAAATCACACCCAAAACCATCACCTGATCCTTCCCAACCCCCAAAATCGATCAAGACTTCAAAATAGATACTTGACATGTACTAGAAAAAGATACTCCTAATCAAGATCTATCATTATAGATATAGATGAGTCATTTTGGAGCATCCTGAAGGATTTTTGATGTTCTAGACGAAAATCAAATCACACCCAAAACCATCACCTGATCCTTCCCAACCCCCAAAATCGATCAAGACTTCAAAATAGATACTTGACATGTACTAGAAAAAGATACTCCTAATCAAGATCTATCATTATAGATATAGATGAGTCATTTTGGAGCATCCTGAAGGATTTTTGATGTTCTAGACGAAAATCAAATCACACCCAAAACCATCACCTGATCCTTCCCAACCCCCAAAATCGATCAAGACTTCAAAATAGATACTTGACATGTACTAGAAAAAGATACTCCTAATCAAGATCTATCATTATAGATATAGATGAGTCATTTTGGAGCATCCTGAAGGATTTTTGATGTTCTAGACGAAAATCAAATCACACCCAAAACCATCACCTAGTCATTTTGGAGCATCCTGAAGGATTTTTGATGTTCTAGACGAAAATCAAATCACACCCAAAACCATCACCTGATCCTTCCCAACCCCCAAAATCGATCAAGACTTCAAAATAGATACTTGACATGTACTAGAAAAAGATACTCCTAATCAAGATCTATCATTATAGATATAGATGAGTCATTTTGGAGCATCCTGAAGGATTTTTGATGTTCTAGACGAAAATCAAATCACAACCAAAACCATCACCTGATCCTTCCCAACCCCCAAAATCGATCAAGACTTCAAAATAGATACTTGACATGTACTAGAAAAAGATACTCCTAATCAAGATCTATCATTATAGATATAGATGAGTCATTTTGGAGCATCCTGAAGGATTTTTGATGTTCTAGACGAAAATCAAATCACACCCAAAACCATCACCTGATCCTTCCCAACCCCCAAAATCGATCAAGACTTCAAAATAGATACTTGACATGTACTAGAAAAAGATACTCCTAATCAAGATCTATCATTATAGATATAGATGAGTCATTTTGGAGCATCCTGAAGGATTTTTGATGTTCTAGACGAAAATCAAATCACACCCAAAACCATCACCTGATCCTTCCCAACCCCCAAAATCGATCAAGACTTCAAAATAGATACTTGACATGTACTAGAAAAAGATACTCCTAATCAAGATCTATCATTATAGATATAGATGAGTCATTTTGGAGCATCCTGAAGGATTTTTGATGTTCTAGACGAAAATCAAAACACACCCAAAACCATCACCTGATCCTTCCCAACCCCCAAAATCGATCAAGACTTCAAAATAGATACTTGACATGTACTAGAAAAAGATACTCCTAATCAAGATCTATCATTATAGATATAGATGAGTCATTTTGGAGCATCCTGAAGGATTTTTGATGTTCTAGACGAAAATCAAATCACACCCAAAACCATCACCTGATCCTTCCCAACCCCCAAAATCGATCAAGACTTCAAAATAGATACTTGACATGTACTAGAAAAAGATACTCCTAATCAAGATCTATCATTATAGATATAGATGAGTCATTTTGGAGCATCCTGAAGGATTTTTGATGTTCTAGACGAAAATCAAATCACACCCAAAACCATCACCTGATCCTTCCCAACCCCCAAAATCGATCAAGACTTCAAAATAGATACTTGACATGTACTAGAAAAAGATACTCCTAATCAAGATCTATCATTATAGATATAGATGAGTCATTTTGGAGCATCCTGAAGGATTTTTGATGTTCTAGACGAAAATCAAATCACACCCAAAACCATCACCTAGTCATTTTGGAGCATCCTGAAGGATTTTTGATGTTCTAGACGAAAATCAAATCACACCCAAAACCATCACCTGATCCTTCCCAACCCCCAAAATCGATCAAGACTTCAAAATAGATACTTGACATGTACTAGAAAAAGATACTCCTAATCAAGATCTATCATTATAGATATAGATGAGTCATTTTGGAGCATCCTGAAGGATTTTTGATGTTCTAGACGAAAATCAAATCACAACCAAAACCATCACCTGATCCTTCCCAACCCCCAAAATCGATCAAGACTTCAAAATAGATACTTGACATGTACTAGAAAAAGATACTCCTAATCAAGATCTATCATTATAGATATAGATGAGTCATTTTGGAGCATCCTGAAGGATTTTTGATGTTCTAGACTAAAATCAAATCACACCCAAAACCATCACCTGATCCTACCCAACCCCCAAAATCGATCAAGACTTCAAAATAGATACTTGACATGTACTAGAAAAAGATACTCCTAATAAAGATCTATCATTATAGATATAGATGAGTCATTTTGGAGCATCCTGAAGGATTTTTGATGTTCTAGACGAAAATCAAATCACACCCAAAACCATCACCTGATCCTTCCCAACCCCCAAAATCGATCAAGACTTCAAAATAGATACTTGACATGTACTAGAAAAAGATACTCCTAATCAAGATCTATCATTATAGATATAGATGAGTCATTTTGGAGCATCCTGAAGGATTTTTGATGTTCTAGACGAAAATCAAATCACACCCAAAACCATCACCTGATCCTTCCCAACCCCCAAAATCGATCAAGACTTCAAAATAGATACTTGACATGTACTAGAAAAAGATACTCCTAATCAAGATCTATCATTATAGATATAGATGAGTCATTTTGGAGCATCCTGAAGGATTTTTGATGTTCTAGACGAAAATCAAATCACACCCAAAACCATCACCTGATCCTTCCCAACCCCCAAAATCGATCAAGACTTCAAAATAGATACTTGACATGTACTAGAAAAAGATACTCCTAATCAAGATCTATCATTATAGATATAGATGAGTCATTTTGGAGCATCCTGAAGGATTTTTGATGTTCTAGACGAAAATCAAATCACACCCAAAACCATCACCTGATCCTTCCCAACCCCCAAAATCGATCAAGACTTCAAAATAGATACTTGACATGTACTAGAAAAAGATACTCCTAATCAAGATCTATCATTATAGATATAGATGAGTCATTTTGGAGCATCCTGAAGGATTTTTGATGTTCTAGACGAAAATCAAATCACACCCAAAACCATCACCTGATCCTTCCCAACCCCCAAAATCGATCAAGACTTCAAAATAGATACTTGACATGTACTAGAAAAAGATACTCCTAATCAAGATCTATCATTATAGATATAGATGAGTCATTTTGGAGCATCCTGAAGGATTTTTGATGTTCTAGACGAAAATCAAATCACACCCAAAACCATCACCTGATCCTTCCCAACCCCCAAAATCGATCAAGACTTCAAAATAGATACTTGACATGTACTAGAAAAAGATACTCCTAATCAAGATCTATCATTATAGATATAGATGAGTCATTTTGGAGCATCCTGAAGGATTTTTGATGTTCTAGACGAAAATCAAATCACACCCAAAACCATCACCTGATCCTTCCCAACCCCCAAAATCGATCAAGACTTCAAAATAGATACTTGACATGTACTAGAAAAAGATACTCCTAATCAAGATCTATCATTATAGATATAGATGAGTCATTTTGGAGCATCCTGAAGGATTTTTGATGTTCTAGACGAAAATCAAATCACACCCAAAACCATCACCTGATCCTTCCCAACCCCCAAAATCGATCAAGACTTCAAAATAGATACTTGACATGTACTAGAAAAAGATACTCCTAATCAAGATCTATCATTATAGATATAGATGAGTCATTTTGGAGCATCCTGAAGGATTTTTGATGTTCTAGACGAAAATCAAATCACACCCAAAACCATCACCTGATCCTTCCCAACGCCCAAAATCGATCAAGACTTCAAAAAAAATACTTGACATGTACTAGAAAAAGATACTCCTAATCAAGATCTATCATTATAGATATAGATGAGTCATTTTGGAGCATCCTGAAGGATTTTTGATGTTCTAGACGAAAATCAAATCACACCCAAAACCATCACCTGATCCTTCCCAACCCCCAAAATCGATCAAGACTTCAAAATAGAAACTTGACATGTACTAGAAAAAGATACTCCTAATCAAGATCTATCATTATAGATATAGATGAGTCATTTCACACCCAAAACCATCACCTGATCCTTCCCAACCCCCAAAATCGATCAAGACTTCAAAATAGATACTTGACATGTACTAGAAAAAGATACTCCTAATCAAGATCTATCATTATAGATATAGATGAGTCATTTTGGAGCATCCTGAAGGATTTTTGATGTTCTAGACGAAAATCAAATCACACCCAAAACCATCACCTGATCCTTCCCAACCCCCAAAATCGATCAAGACTTCAAAATAGATACTTGACATGTACTAGAAAAAGATACTCCTAATCAAGATCTATCATTATAGATATAGATGAGTCATTTTGGAGCATCCTGAAGGATTTTTGATGTTCTAGACGAAAATCAAATCACACCCAAAACCATCACCTGATCCTTCCCAACCCCCAAAATCGATCAAGACTTCAAAATAGATACTTGACATGTACTAGAAAAAGATACTCCTAATCAAGATCTATCATTATAGATATAGATGAGTCATTTTGGAGCATCCTGAAGGATTTTTGATGTTCTAGACGAAAATCAAATCACACCCAAAACCATCACCTGATCCTTCCCAACCCCCAAAATCGATCAAGACTTCAAAATAGATACTTGACATGTACTAGAAAAAGATACTCCTAATCAAGATCTATCATTATAGATATAGATGAGTCATTTTGGAGCATCCTGAAGGATTTTTGATGTTCTAGACGAAAATCAAATCACACCCAAAACCATCACCTGATCCTTCCCAACCCCCAAAATCGATCAAGACTTCAAAATAGATACTTGACATGTACTAGAAAAAGATACTCCTAATCAAGATCTATCATTATAGATATAGATGAGTCATTTTGGAGCATCCTGAAGGATTTTTGATGTTCTAGACGAAAATCAAATCACACCCAAAACCATCACCTGATCCTTCCCAACCCCCAAAATCGATCAAGACTTCAAAATAGATACTTGACATGTACTAGAAAAAGATACTCCTAATCAAGATCTATCATTATAGATATAGATGAGTCATTTTGGAGCATCCTGAAGGATTTTTGATGTTCTAGACGAAAATCAAATCACACCCAAAACCATCACCTGATCCTTCCCAACCCCCAAAATCGATCAAGACTTCAAAATAGATACTTGACATGTACTAGAAAAAGATACTCCTAATCAAGATCTATCATTATAGATATAGATGAGTCATTTTGGAGCATCCTGAAGGATTTTTGATGTTCTAGACGAAAATCAAATCACACCCAAAACCATCACCTGATCCTTCCCAACCCCCAAAATCGATCAAGACTTCAAAATAGATACTTGACATGTACTAGAAAAAGATACTCCTAATCAAGATCTATCATTATAGATATAGATGAGTCATTTTGGAGCATCCTGAAGGATTTTTGATGTTCTAGACGAAAATCAAATCACACCCAAAACCATCACCTGATCCTTCCCAACCCCCAAAATCGATCAAGACTTCAAAATAGATACTTGACATGTACTAGAAAAAGATACTCCTAATCAAGATCTATCATTATAGATATAGATGAGTCATTTTGGAGCATCCTGAAGGATTTTTGATGTTCTAGACGAAAATCAAATCACACCCAAAACCATCACCTGATCCTTCCCAACCCCCAAAATCGATCAAGACTTCAAAATAGATACTTGACATGTACTAGAAAAAGATACTCCTAATCAAGATCTATCATTATAGATATAGATGAGTCATTTTGGAGCATCCTGAAGGATTTTTGATGTTCTAGACGAAAATCAAATCACACCCAAAACCATCACCTGATCCTTCCCAACCCCCAAAATCGATCAAGACTTCAAAATAGATACTTGACATGTACTAGAAAAAGATACTCCTAATCAAGATCTATCATTATAGATATAGATGAGTCATTTTGGAGCATCCTGAAGGATTTTTGATGTTCTAGACGAAAATCAAATCACACCCAAAACCATCACCTGATCCTTCCCAACCCCCAAAATCGATCAAGACTTCAAAATAGATACTTGACATGTACTAGAAAAAGATACTCCTAATCAAGATCTATCATTATAGATATAGATGAGTCATTTTGGAGCATCCTGAAGGATTTTTGATGTTCTAGACGAAAATCAAATCACACCCAAAACCATCATCTGATCCTTCCCAACCCCCAAAATCGATCAAGACTTCAAAATAGATACTTGACATGTACTAGAAAAAGATACTCCTAATCAAGATCTATCATTATAGATATAGATGAGTCATTTTGGAGCATCCTGAAGGATTTTTGATGTTCTAGACGAAAATCAAATCACACCCAAAACCATCACCTGATCCTTCCCAACCCCCAAAATCGATCATGACTTCAAAATAGATACTTGACATGTACTAGAAAAAGATACTCCTAATCAAGATCTATCATTATAGATATAGATGAGTCATTTTGGAGCATCCTGAAGGATTTTTGATGTTCTAGACGAAAATCAAATCACACCCAAAACCATCACCTGATCCTTCCCAACCCCCAAAATCGATCAAGACTTCAAAATAGATACTTGACATGTACTAGAAAAAGATACTCCTAATCAAGATCTATCATTATAGATATAGATGAGTCATTTTGGAGCATCCTGAAGGATTTTTGATGTTCTAGACGAAAATCAAATCACACCCAAAACCATCACCTGATCCTTCCCAACCCCCAAAATCGATCAAGACTTCAAAATAGATACTTGACATGTACTAGAAAAAGATACTCCTAATCAAGATCTATCATTATAGATATAGATGAGTCATTTTGGAGCATCCTGAAGGATTTTTGATGTTCTAGACGAAAATCAAATCACACCCAAAACCATCACCTGATCGTTCCCAACCCCCAAAATCGATCAAGACTTCAAAATAGATACTTGACATGTACTAGAAAAAGATACTCCTAATCAAGATCTATCATTATAGATATAGATGAGTCATTTTGGAGCATCCTGAAGGATTTTTGATGTTCTAGACGAAAATCAAATCACACCCAAAACCATCACCTGATCCTTCCCAACCCCCAAAATCGATCAAGACTTCAAAATAGATACTTGACATGTACTAGAAAAAGATACTCCTAATCAAGATCTATCATTATAGATATAGATGAGTCATTTTGGAGCATCCTGAAGGATTTTTGATGTTCTAGACGAAAATCAAATCACACCCAAAACCATCACCTGATCCTTCCCAACCCCCAAAATCGATCAAGACTTCAAAATAGATACTTGACATGTACTAGAAAAAGATACTCCTAATCAAGATCTATCATTATAGATATAGATGAGTCATTTTGGAGCATCCTGAAGGATTTTTGATGTTCTAGACGAAAATCAAATCACACCCAAAACCATCACCTGATCCTTCCCAACCCCCAAAATCGATCAAGACTTCAAAATAGATACTTGACATGTACTAGAAAAAGATACTCCTAATCAAGATCTATCATTATAGATATAGATGAGTCATTTTGGAGCATCCTGAAGGATTTTTGATGTTCTAGACGAAAATCAAATCACACCCAAAACCATCACCTGATCCTTCCCAACCCCCAAAATCGATCAAGACTTCAAAATAGATACTTGACATGTACTAGAAAAAGATACTCCTAATCAAGATCTATCATTATAGATATAGATGAGTCATTTTGGAGCATCCTGAAGGATTTTTGATGTTCTAGACGAAAATCAAATCACACCCAAAACCATCACCTGATCCTTCCCAACCCCCAAAATCGATCAAGACTTCAAAATAGATACTTGACATGTACTAGAAAAAGATACTCCTAATCAAGATCTATCATTATAGATATAGATGAGTCATTTTGGAGCATCCTGAAGGATTTTTGATGTTCTAGACGAAAATCAAATCACACCCAAAACCATCACCTGATCCTTCCCAACCCCCAAAATCGATCAAGACTTCAAAATAGATACTTGACATGTACTAGAAAAAGATACTCCTAATCAAGATCTATCATTATAGATATAGATGAGTCATTTTGGAGCATCCTGAAGGATTTTTGATGTTCTAGACGAAAATCAAATCACACCCAAAACCATCACCTGATCCTTCCCAACCCCCAAAATCGATCAAGACTTCAAAATAGATACTTGACATGTACTAGAAAAAGATACTCCTAATCAAGATCTATCATTATAGATATAGATGAGTCATTTTGGAGCATCCTGAAGGATTTTTGATGTTCTAGACGAAAATCAAATCACACCCAAAACCATCACCTGATCCTTCCCAACCCCCAAAATCGATCAAGACTTCAAAATAGATACTTGACATGTACTAGAAAAAGATACTCCTAATCAAGATCTATCATTATAGATATAGATGAGTCATTTTGGAGCATCCTGAAGGATTTTTGATGTTCTAGACGAAAATCAAATCACACCCAAAACCATCACCTGATCCTTCCCAACCCCCAAAATCGATCAAGACTTCAAAATAGATACTTGACATGTACTAGAAAAAGATACTCCTAATCAAGATCTATCATTATAGATATAGATGAGTCATTTTGGAGAATCCTGAAGGATTTTTGATGTTCTAGACGAAAATCAAATCACACCCAAAACCATCACCTGATCCTTCCCAACCCCCAAAATCGATCAAGACTTCAAAATATATACTTGACATGTACTAGAAAAAGATACTCCTAATCAAGATCTATCATTATAGATATAGATGAGTCATTTTGGAGCATCCTGAAGGATTTTTGATGTTCTAGAAGAAAATCAAATCACACCCAAAACCATCACCTGATCCTTCCCAACCCCCAAAATCGATCAATACTTCAAAATAGATACTTGACATGTACTAGAAAAAGATACTCCTAATCAAGATCTATCATTATAGATATAGATGAGTCATTTTGGAGCATCCTGAAGGATTTTTGATGTTCTAGACGAAAATCAAATCACACCCAAAACCATCACCTGATCCTTCCCAACCCCCAAAATCGATCAAGACTTCAAAATAGATACTTGACATGTACTAGAAAAAGATACTCCTAATCAAGATCTATCATTATAGATATAGATGAGTCATTTTGGAGCATCCTGAAGGATTTTTGATGTTCTAGACGAAAATCAAATCACACCGAAAACCATCACCTGATCCTTCCCAACCCCCAAAATCGATCAAGACTTCAAAATAGATACTTGACATGTACTAGAAAAAGATACTCCTAATCAAGATCTATCATTATAGATACAGATGAGTCATTTTGGAGCATCCTGAAGGATTTTTGATGTTCTAGACGAAAATCAAATCACACCCAAAACCATCACCTGATCCTTCCCAACCCCCAAAATCGATCAAGACTTCCAAATAGATACTTGACATGTACTAGAAAAAGATACTCCTAATCAAGATCTATCATTATAGATATAGATGAGTCATTTTGGAGCATCCTGAAGGATTTTTGATGTTCTAGACGAAAATCAAATCACACCCAAAACCATCACCTGATCCTTCCCAACCCCCAAAATCGATCAAGACTTCAAAATAGATACTTGACATGTACTAGAAAAAGATACTCCTAATCAAGATCTATCATTATAGATATAGATGAGTCATTTTGGAGCATCCTGAAGGATTTTTGATGTTCTAGACGAAAATCAAATCACACCCAAAACCATCACCTGATCCTTCCCAACCCCCAAAATCGATCAAGACTTCAAAATAGATACTTGACATGTACTAGAAAAAGATACTCCTAATCAAGATCTATCATTATAGATATAGATGAGTCATTTTGGAGCATCCTGAAGGATTTTTGATGTTCTAGACGAAAATCAAATCACACCCAAAACCATCACCTGATCCTTCCCAACCCCCAAAATCGATCAAGACTTCAAAATAGATACTTGACATGTACTAGAAAAAGATACTCCTAATCAAGATCTATCATTATAGATATAGATGAGTCATTTTGGAGCATCCTGAAGGATTTTTGATGTTCTAGACGAAAATCAAATCACACCCAAAACCATCACCTGATCCTTCCCAACCCCCAAAATCGATCAAGACTTCAAAATAGATACTTGACATGTACTAGAAAAAGATACTCCTAATCAAGATCTATCATTATAGATATAGATGAGTCATTTTGGAGCATCCTGAAGGATTTTTGATGTTCTAGACGAAAATCAAATCACACCCAAAACCATCACCTGATCCTTCCCAACCCCCAAAATCGATCAAGACTTCAAAATAGATACTTGACATGTACTAGAAAAAGATACTCCTAATCAAGATCTATCATTATAGATATAGATGAGTCATTTTGGAGCATCCTGAAGGATTTTTGATGTTCTAGACGAAAATCAAATCACACCCAAAACCATCACCTGATCCTTCCCAACCCCCAAAATCGATCAAGACTTCAAAATAGATACTTGACATGTACTAGAAAAAGATACTCCTAATTAAGATCTATCATTATAGATATAGATGAGTCATTTTGGAGCATCCTGAAGGATTTTTGATTTTCTAGACGAAAATCAAATCACACCCAAAACCATCACCTGATCCTTCCCAACCCCCAAAATCGATCAAGACTTCAAAATAGATACTTGACATGTACTAGAAAAAGATACTCCTAATCAAGATCTATCATTATAGATATAGATGAGTCATTTTGGAGCATCCTGAAGGATTTTTGATGTTCTAGACGAAAATCAAATCACACCCAAAACCATCACCTGATCCTTCCCAACCCCCAAAATCGATCAAGACTTCAAAATAGATACTTGACATGTACTAGAAAAAGATACTCGTAATCAAGATCTATCATTATAGATATAGATGAGTCATTTTGGAGCATCCTAAAGGATTTTTGATGTTCTAGACGAAAATCAAATCACACCCAAAACCATCACCTGATCCTTCCCAACCCCCAAAATCGATCAAGACTTCAAAATAGATACTTGACATGTACTAGAAAAAGATACTCCTAATCAAGATCTATCATTATAGATATAGATGAGTCATTTTGGAGCATCCTGAAGGATTTTTGATGTTCTAGACGAAAATCAAATCACACCCAAAACCATCACCTGATCCTTCCCAACCCCCAAAATCGATCAAGACTTCAAAATAGATACTTGACATGTACTAGAAAAAGATACTCCTAATCAAGATCTATCATTATAGATATAGATGAGTCATTTTGGAGCATCCTGAAGGATTTTTGATGTTCTAGACGAAAATCAAATCACACCCAAAACCATCACCTGATCCTTCCCAACCCCCAAAATCGATCAAGACTTCAAAATAGATACTTGACATGTACTAGAAAAAGATACTCCTAATCAAGATCTATCATTATAGATATAGATGAGTCATTTTGGAGCATCCTGAAGGATTTTTGATGTTCTAGACGAAAATCAAATCACACCCAAAACCATCACCTGATCCTTCCCAACCCCCAAAATCGATCAAGACTTCAAAATAGATACTTGACATGTACTAGAAAAAGATACTCCTAATCAAGATCTATCATTATAGATATAGATGAGTCATTTTGGAGCATCCTGAAGGATTTTTGATGTTCTAGACGAAAATCAAATCACACCCAAAACCATCACCTGATCCTTCCCAACCCCCAAAATCGATCAAGACTTCAAAATAGATACTTGACATGTACTAGAAAAAGATACTCCTAATCAAGATCTATCATTATAGATATAGATGAGTCATTTTGGAGCATCCTGAAGGATTTTTGATGTTCTAGACGAAAATCAAATCACACCCAAAACCATCACCTGATCCTTCCCAACCCCCAAAATCGATCAAGACTTCAAAATAGATACTTGACATGTACTAGAAAAAGATACTCCTAATCAAGATCTATCATTATAGATATAGATGAGTCATTTTGGAGCATCCTGAAGGATTTTTGATGTTCTAGACGAAAATCAAATCACACCCAAAACCATCACCTGATCCTTCCCAAACCCCAAAATCAATCAAGACTTCAAAATAGATACTTGACATGTACTAGAAAAAGATACTCCTAATCAAGATCTATCATTATAGATATAGATGAGTCATTTTGGAGCATCCTGAAGGATTTTTGATGTTCTAGACGAAAATCAAATCACACCCAAAACCATCACCTGATCCTTCCCAACCCCCAAAATCGATCAAGACTTCAAAATAGATACTTGACATGTACTAGAAAAAGATACTCCTAATCAAGATCTATCATTATAGATATAGATGAGTCATTTTGGAGCATCCTGAAGGATTTTTGATGTTCTAGACGAAAATCAAATCACACCCAAAACCATCACCTGATCCTTCCCAACCCCCAAAATCGATCAAGACTTCAAAATAGATACTTGACATGTACTAGAAAAAGATACTCCTAATCAAGATCTATCATTATAGATATAGATGAGTCATTTTGGAGCATCCTGAAGGATTTTTGATGTTCTAGACGAAAATCAAATCACACCCAAAACCATCACCTGATCCTTCCCAACCCCCAAAATCGATCAAGACTTCAAAATAGATACTTGACATGTACTAGAAAAAGATACTCCTAATCAAGATCTATCATTATAGATATAGATGAGTCATTTTGGAGCATCCTGAAGGATTTTTGATGTTCTAGACGAAAATCAAATCACACCCAAAACCATCACCTGATCCTTCCCAACCCCCAAAATCGATCAAGACTTCAAAATAGATACTTGACATGTACTAGAAAAACATACTCCTAATCAAGATCTATCATTATAGATATAGATGAGTCATTTTGGAGCATCCTGAAGGATTTTTGATGTTCTAGACGAAAATCAAATCACACCCAAAACCATCACCTGATCCTTCCCAACCCCCAAAATCGATCAAGACTTCAAAATAGATACTTGACATGTACTAGAAAAAGATACTCCTAATCAAGATCTATCATTATAGATATAGATGAGTCATTTTGGAGCATCCTGAAGGATTTTTGATGTTCTAGACGAAAATCAAATCACACCCAAAACCATCACCTGATCCTTCCCAACCCCCAAAATCGATCAAGACTTCAAAATAGATACTTGACATGTACTAGAAAAAGATACTCCTAATCAAGATCTATCATTATAGATATAGATGAGTCATTTTGGAGCATCCTGAAGGATTTTTGATGTTCTAGACGAAAATCAAATCACACCCAAAACCATCACCTGATCCTTCCCAACCCCCAAAATCGATCAAGACTTCAAAATAGATACTTGACATGTACTAGAAAAAGATACTCCTAATCAAGATCTATCATTATAGATATAGATGAGTCATTTGGGAGCATCCTGAAGGATTTTTGATGTTCTAGACGAAAATCAAATCACACCCAAAACCATCACCTGATCCTTCCCAACCCCCAAAATCGATCAAGACTTCAAAATAGATACTTGACATGTACTAGAAAAAGATACTCCTAATCAAGATCTATCATTATAGATATAGATGAGTCATTTTGGAGCATCCTGAAGGATTTTTGATGTTCTAGACGAAAATCAAATCACACCCAAAACCATCACCTGATCCTTCCCAACCCCCAAAATCGATCAAGACTTCAAAAAAGATACTTGACATGTACTAGAAAAAGATACTCCTAATCAAGATCTATCATTATAGATATAGATGAGTCATTTTGGAGCATCCTGAAGGATTTTTGATGTTCTAGACGAAAATCAAATCACACCCAAAACCATCACCTGATCCTTCCCAACCCCCAAAATCGATCAAGACTTCAAAATAGATACTTGACATGTACTAGAAAAAGATACTCCTAATCAAGATCTATCATTATAGATATAAATGAGTCATTTTGGAGCATCCTGAAGGATTTTTGATGTTCTAGATGAAAATCAAATCACACCCAAAACCATCACCTGATCCTTCCCAACCCCCAAAATCGATCAAGACTTCAAAATAGATACTTGACATGTACTAGAAAAAGATACTCCTAATCAAGATCTATCATTATAGATATAGATGAGTCATTTTGGAGCATCCTGAAGGATTTTTGATGTTCTAGACGAAAATCAAATCACACCCAAAACCATCACCTGATCCTTCCCAACCCCCAAAATCGATCAAGACTTCAAAATAGATACTTGACATGTACTAGAAAAAGATACTCCTAATCAAGATCTATCATTATAGATATAGATGAGTCATTTTGGAGCATCCTGAAGGATTTTTGATGTTCTAGACGAAAATCAAATCACACCCAAAACCATCACCTGATCCTTCCCAACCCCCAAAATCGATCAAGACTTCAAAATAGATACTTGACATGTACTAGAAAAAGATACTCCTAATCAAGATCTATCATTATAGATATAGATGAGTCATTTTGGAGCATCCTGAAGGATTTTTGATGTTCTAGACGAAAATCAAATCACACCCAAAACCATCACCTGATCCTTCCCAACCCCCAAAATCGATCAAGACTTCAAAATAGATACTTGACATGTACTAGAAAAAAGATACTCCTAATCAAGATCTATCATTATAGATATAGATGAGTCATTTTGGAGCATCCTGAAGGATTTTTGATGTTCTAGACGAAAATCAAATCACACCCAAAACCATCACCTGATCCTTCCCAACCCCCAAAATCGATCAAGACTTCAAAATAGATACTTGACATGTACTAGAAAAAGATACTCCTAATCAAGATCTATCATTATAGATATAGATGAGTCATTTTGGAGCATCCTGAAGGATTTTTGATGTTCTAGACGAAAATCAAATCACACCCAAAACCATCACCTGATCCTTCCCAACCCCCAAAATCGATCAAGACTTCAAAATAGATACTTGACATGTACTAGAAAAAGATACTCCTAATCAAGATCTATCATTATAGATATAGATGAGTCATTTTGGAGCATCCTGAAGGATTTTTGATGTTCTAGACGAAAATCAAATCACACCCAAAACCATCACCTGATCCTTCCCAACCCCCAAAATCGATCAAGACTTCAAAATAGATACTTGACATGTACTAGAAAAAGATACTCCTAATCAAGATCTATCATTATAGATATAGATGAGTCATTTTGGAGCATCCTGAAGGATTTTTGATGTTTTAGACGAAAATCAAATCACACCCAAAACCATCACCTGATCCTTCCCAACCCCCAAAATCGATCAAGACTTCAAAATAGATACTTGAAATGTACTAGAAAAAGATACTCCTAATCAAGATCTATCATTATAGATATAGATGAGTCATTTTGGAGCATCCTGAAGGATTTTTGATGTTCTAGACGAAAATCAAATCACACCCAAAACCATCACCTGATCCTTCCCAACCCCCAAAATCGATCAAGACTTCAAAATAGATACTTGACATGTACTAGAAAAAGATACTCCTAATCAAGATCTATCATTATAGATATAGATGAGTCATTTTGGAGCATCCTGAAGGATTTTTGATGTTCTAGACGAAAATCAAATCACACCCAAAACCATCACCTGATCCTTCCCAACCCCCAAAATCGATCAAGACTTCAAAATAGATACTTGACATGTACTAGAAAAAGATACTCCTAATCAAGATCTATCATTATAGATATAGATGAGTCATTTTGGAGCATCCTGAAGGATTTTTGATGTTCTAGACGAAAATCAAATCACACCCAAAACCATCACCTGATCCTTCCCAACCCCCAAAATCGATCAAGACTTCAAAATAGATACTTGACATGTACTAGAAAAAGATACTCCTAATCAAGATCTATCATTATAGATATAGATGAGTCGTTTTGGAGCATCCTGAAGGATTTTTGATGTTCTAGACGAAAATCAAATCACACCCAAAACCATCACCTGATCCTTCCCAACCCCCAAAATCGATCAAGACTTCAAAATAGATACTTGACATGTACTAGAAAAAGATACTCCTAATCAAGATCTATCATTATAGATATAGATGAGTCATTTTGGAGCATCCTGAAGGATTTTTGATGTTCTAGACGAAAATCAAATCACACCCAAAACCATCACCTGATCCTTCCCAACCCCCAAAATCGATCAAGACTTCAAAATAGATACTTGACATGTACTAGAAAAAGATACTCCTAATCAAGATCTATCATTATAGATATAGATGAGTCATTTTGGAGCATCCTGAAGGATTTTTGATGTTCTAGACGAAAATCAAATCACACCCAAAACCATCACCTGATCATTCCCAACCCCCAAAATCGATCAAGACTTCAAAATAGATACTTGACATGTACTAGAAAAAGATACTCCTAATCAAGATCTATCATTATAGATATAGATGAGTCATTTTGGAGCATCCTGAAGGATTTTTGATGTTCTAGACGAAAATCAAATCACACCCAAAACCATCACCTGATCCTTCCCAACCCCCAAAATCGATCAAGACTTCAAAATAGATACTTGACATGTACTAGAAAAAGATACTCCTAATCAAGATCTATCATTATAGATATAGATGAGTCATTTTGGAGCATCCTGAAGGATTTTTGATGTTCTAGACGAAAATCAAATCACACCCAAAACCATCACCTGATCTTTCCCAACCCCCAAAATCGATCAAGACTTCAAAATAGATACTTGACATGTACTAGAAAAAGATACTCCTAATCAAGATCTATCATTATAGATATAGATGAGTCATTTTGGAGCATCCTGAAGGATTTTTGATGTTCTAGACGAAAATCAAATCACACCCAAAACCATCACCTGATCCTTCCCAACCCCCAAAATCGATCAAGACTTCAAAATAGATACTTGACATGTACTAGAAAAAGATACTCCTAATCAAGATCTATCATTATAGATATAGATGAGTCATTTTGGAGCATCCTGAAGGATTTTTGATGTTCTAGACGAAAATCAAATCACACCCAAAACCATCACCTGATCCTTCCCAACCCCCAAAATCGATCAAGACTTCAAAATAGATACTTGACATGTACTAGAAAAAGATACTCCTAATCAAGATCTATCATTATAGATATAGATGAGTCATTTTGGAGCATCCTGAAGGATTTTTGATGTTCTAGACGAAAATCAAATCACACCCAAAACCATCACCTGATCCTTCCCAACCCCCAAAATCGATCAAGACTTCAAAATAGATACTTGACATGTACTAGAAAAAGATACTCCTAATCAAGATCTATCATTATAGATATAGATGAGTCATTTTGGAGCATCCTGAAGGATTTTTGATGTTCTAGACGAAAATCAAATCACACCCAAAACCATCACCTGATCCTTCCCAACCCCCAAAATCGATCAAGACTTCAAAATAGATACTTGACATGTACTAGAAAAAGATACTCCTAATCAAGATCTATCATTATAGATATAGATGAGTCATTTTGGAGCATCCTGAAGGATTTTTGATGTTCTAGACGAAAATCAAATCACACCCAAAACCATCACCTGATCCTTCCCAACCCCCAAAATCGATCAAGACTTCAAAAAAGATACTTGACATGTACTAGAAAAAGATACTCCTAATCAAGATCTATCATTATAGATATAGATGAGTCATTTTGGAGCATCCTGAAGGATTTTTGATGTTCTAGACGAAAATCAAATCACACCCAAAACCATCACCTGATCCTTCCCAACCCCCAAAATCGATCAAGACTTCAAAATAGATACTTGACATGTACTAGAAAAAGATACTCCTAATCAAGATCTATCATTATAGATATAGATGAGTCATTTTGGAGCATCCTGAAGGATTTTTGATGTTCTAGACGAAAATCAAATCACACCCAAAACCATCACCTGATCCTTCCCAACCCCCAAAATCGATCAAGACTTCAAAATAGATACTTGACATGTACTAGAAAAAGATACTCCTAATCAAGATCTATCATTATAGATATAGATGAGTCATTTTGGAGCATCCTGAAGGATTTTTGATGTTCTAGACGAAAATCAAATCACACCCAAAACCATCACCTGATCCTTCCCAACCCCCAAAATCGATCAAGACTTCAAAATAGATACTTGACATGTACTAGAAAAAGATACTCCTAATCAAGATCTATCATTATAGATATAGATGAGTCATTTTGGAGCATCCTGAAGGATTTTTGATGTTCTAGACGAAAATCAAATCACACCCAAAACCATCACCTGATCCTTCCCAACCCCCAAAATCGATCAAGACTTCAAAATAGATACTTGACATGTACTAGAAAAAGATACTCCTAATCAAGATCTATCATTATAGATATAGATGAGTCATTTTGGAGCATCCTGAAGGATTTTTGATGTTCTAGACGAAAATCAAATCACACCCAAAACCATCACCTGATCCTTCCCAACCCCCAAAATCGATCAAGACTTCAAAATAGATACTTGACATGTACTAGAAAAAGATACTCCTAATCAAGATCTATCATTATAGATATAGATGAGTCATTTTGGAGCATCCTGAAGGATTTTTGATGTTCTAGACGAAAATCAAATCACACCCAAAACCATCACCTGATCCTTCCCAACCCCCAAAATCGATCAAGACTTCAAAATAGATACTTGACATGTACTAGAAAAAGATACTCCTAATCAAGATCTATCATTATAGATATAGATGAGTCATTTTGGAGCATCCTGAAGGATTTTTGATGTTCTAGACGAAAATCAAATCACACCCAAAACCATCACCTGATCCTTCCCAACCCCCAAAATCGATCAAGACTTCAAAATAGATACTTGACATGTACTAGAAAAAGATACTCCTAATCAAGATCTATCATTATAGATATAGATGAGTCATTTTGGAGCATCCTGAAGGATTTTTGATGTTCTAGACGAAAATCAAATCACACCCAAAACCATCACCTGATCCTTCCCAACCCCCAAAATCGATCAAGACTTCAAAATAGATACTTGACATGTACTAGAAAAAGATACTCCTAATCAAGATCTATCATTATAGATATAGATGAGTCATTTTGGAGCATCCTGAAGGATTTTTGATGTTCTAGACGAAAATCAAATCACACCCAAAACCATCACCTGATCCTTCCCAACCCCCAAAATCGATCAAGGGTTCAAAATAGATACTTGACATGTACTAGAAAAAGATACTCCTAATCAAGATCTATCATTATAGATATAGATGAGTCATTTTGGAGCATCCTGAAGGATTTTTGATGTTCTAGACGAAAATCAAATCACACCCAAAACCATCACCTGATCCTTCCCAACCCCCAAAATCGATCAAGACTTCAAAATAGATACTTGACATGTACTAGAAAAAGATACTCCTAATCAAGATCTATCATTATAGATATAGATGAGTCATTTTGGAGCATCCTGAAGGATTTTTGATGTTCTAGACGAAAATCAAATCACACCCAAAACCATCACCTGATCTTTCCCAACCCCCAAAATCGATCAAGACTTCAAAATAGATACTTGACATGTACTAGAAAAAGATACTCCTAATCAAGATCCATCATTATAGATATAGATGAGTCATTTTGGAGCATCCTGAAGGATTTTTGATGTTCTAGACGAAAATCAAATCGCACCCAAAACCATCACCTGATCCTTCCCAACCCCCAAAATCGATCAAGACTTCAAAATAGATACTTGACATGTACTAGAAAAAGATACTCCTAATCAAGATCTATCATTATAGATATAGATGAGTCATTTTGGAGCATCCTGAAGGATTTTTGATGTTCTAGACGAAAATCAAATCACACCCAAAACCATCACCTGATCCTTCCCAACCCCCAAAATCGATCAAGACTTCAAAATAGATACTTGACATGTACTAGAAAAAGATACTCCTAATCAAGATCTATCATTATAGATATAGATGAGTCATTTTGGAGCATCCTGAAGGATTTTTGATGTTCTAGACGAAAATCAAATCACACCCAAAACCATCACCTGATCCTTCCCAACCCCCAAAATCGATCAAGACTTCAAAATAGATACTTGACATGTACTAGAAAAAGATACTCCTAATCAAGATCTATCATTATAGATATAGATGAGTCATTTTGGAGCATCCTGAAGGATTTTTGATGTTCTAGACGAAAATCAAATCACACCCAAAACCATCACCTGATCCTTCCCAACCCCCAAAATCGATCAAGACTTCAAAATAGATACTTGACATGTACTAGAAAAAGATACTCCTAATCAAGATCTATCATTATAGATATAGATGAGTCATTTTGGAGCATCCTGAAGGATTTTTGATGTTCTAGACGAAAATCAAATCACACCCAAAACCATCACCTGATCCTTCCCAACCCCCAAAATCGATCAAGACTTCAAAATAGATACTTGACATGTACTAGAAAAAGATACTCCTAATCAAGATCTATCATTATAGATATAGATGAGTCATTTTGGAGCATCCTGAAGGATTTTTGATGTTCTAGACGAAAATCAAATCACACCCAAAACCATCACCTGATCCTTCCCAAACCCCAAAATCGATCAAGACTTCAAAATAGATACTTGACATGTACTAGAAAAAGATACTCCTAATCAAGATCTATCATTATAGATATAGATGAGTCATTTTGGAGCATCCTGAAGGATTTTTGATGTTCTAGACGAAAATCAAATCACACCCAAAACCATCACCTGATCCTTCCCAACCCCCAAAATCGATCAAGACTTCAAAATAGATACTTGACATGTACTAGAAAAAGATACTCCTAATCAAGATCTATCATTATAGATATAGATGAGTCATTTTGGAGCATCCTGAAGGATTTTTGATGTTCTAGACGAAAATCAAATCACACCCAAAACCATCACCTGATCCTTCCCAACCCCCAAAATCGATCAAGACTTCAAAATAGATACTTGACATGTACTAGAAAAAGATACTCCTAATCAAGATCTATCATTATAGATATAGATGAGTCATTTTGGAGCATCCTGAAGGATTTTTGATGTTCTAGACGAAAATCAAATCACACCCAAAACCATCACCTGATCTTTCCCAACCCCCAAAATCGATCAAGACTTCAAAATAGATACTTGACATGTACTAGAAAAAGATACTCCTAATCAAGATCTATCATTATAGATATAGATGAGTCATTTTGGAGCATCCTGAAGGATTTTTGATGTTCTAGACGAAAATCAAATCACACCCAAAACCATCATCTGATCCTTCCCAACCCCCAAAATCGATCAAGACTTCAAAATAGATACTTGACATGCATTAGAAAAAGATACTCCTAATCAAGATCTATCATTATAGATATAGATGAGTCATTTTGGAGCATCCTGAAGGATTTTTGATGTTCTAGACGAAAATCAAATCACACCCAAAACCATCACCTGATTTTTCCCAACCCCCAAAATCGATCAAGACTTCAAAATAGATACTTGACATGTACTAGAAAAAGATACTCCTAATCAAGATCTATCATTATAGATATAGATGAGTCATTTTGGAGCATCCTGAAGGATTTTTGATGTTCTAGACGAAAATCAAATCACACCCAAAACCATCACCTGATCCTTCCCAACCCCCAAAATCGATCAAGACTTCAAAATAGATACTTGACATGTACTAGAAAAAGATACTCCTAATCAAGATCTATCATTATAGATATAGATGAGTCATTTTGGAGCATCCTGAAGGATTTTTGATGTTCTAGACGAAAATCAAATCACACCCAAAACCATCACCTGATCCTTCCCAACCCCCAAAATCGATCAAGACTTCAAAATAGATACTTGACATGTACTAGAAAAAGATACTCCTAATCAAGATCTATCATTATAGATATAGATGAGTCATTTTGGAGCATCCTGAAGGATTTTTGATGTTCTAGACGAAAATCAAATCACACCCAAAACCATCACCTGATCCTTCCCAACCCCCAAAATCGATCAAGACTTCAAAATAGATACTTGACATGTACTAGAAAAAGATACTCCTTATCAAGATCTATCATTATAGATATAGATGAGTCATTTTGGAGCATCCTGAAGGATTTTTGATGTTCTAGACCAAATCAAATCACACCCAAAACCATCACCTGATCCTTCCCAACCCCCAAAATCGATCAAGACTTCAAAATAGATACTTGACATGTACTAGAAAAAGATACTCCTAATCAAGATCTATCATTATAGATATAGATGAGTCATTTTGGAGCATCCTGAAGGATTTTTGATGTTCTAGACGAAAATCAAATCACACCCAAAACCATCACCTGATCCTTCCCAACCCCCAAAATCGATCAAGACTTCAAAATAGATACTTGACATGTACTAGAAAAAGATACTCCTAATCAAGATCTATCATTATAGATATAGATGAGTCATTTTGGAGCATCCTGAAGGATTTTTGATGTTCTAGACGAAAATCAAATCACACCCAAAACCATCACCTGATCCTTCCCAACCCCCAAAATCGATCAAGACTTCAAAATAGATACTTGACATGTACTAGAAAAAGATACTCCTAATCAAGATCTATCATTATAGATATAGATGAGTCATTTTGGAGCATCCTGAAGGATTTTTGATGTTCTAGACGAAAATCAAATCACACCCAAAACCATCACCTGATCCTTCCCAACCCCCAAAATCGATCAAGACTTCAAAATAGATACTTGACATGTACTAGAAAAAGATACTCCTAATCAAGATCTGTCATTATAGATATAGATGAGTCATTTTGAAGCATCCTGAAGGATTTTTGATGTTCTAGACGAAAATCAAATCACACCCAAAACCATCACCTGATCCTTCCCAACCCCCAAAATCGATCAAGACTTCAAAATAGATACTTGACATGTACTAGAAAAAGATACTCCTAATCAAGATCTATCATTATAGATATAGATGAGTCATTTTGGAGCATCCTGAAGGATTTTTGATGTTCTAGACGAAAATCAAATCACACCCAAAACCATCACCTGATCCTTCCCAACCCCCAAAATCGATCAAGACTTCAAAATAGATACTTGACATGTACTAGAAAAAGATACTCCTAATCAAGATCTATCATTATAGATATAGATGAGTAATTTTGGAGCATCCTGAAGGATTTTTGATGTTCTAGACGAAAATCAAATCACACCCAAAACCATCACCTGATCCTTCCCAACCCCCAAAATCGATCAAGACTTCAAAATAGATACTTGACATGTACTAGAAAAAGATACTCCTAATCAAGATCTATCATTATAGATATAGATGAGTCATTTTGGAGCATCCTGAAGGATTTTTGATGTTCTAGACGAAAATCAAATCACACCCAAAACCATCACCTGATCCTTCCCAACCCCCAAAATCGATCAAGACTTCAAAATAGATACTTGACATGTACTAGAAAAAGATACTCCTAATCAAGATCTATCATTATAGATATAGATGAGTCATTTTGGAGCATCCTGAAGGATTTTTGATGTTCTAGACGAAAATCAAATCACACCCAAAACCATCACCTGATCCTTCCCAACCCCCAAAATCGATCAAGACTTCAAAATAAGATACTTGACATGTACTAGAAAAAGATACTCCTAATCAAGATCTATCATTATAGATATAGATGAGTCATTTTGGAGCATCCTGAAGGATTTTTGATGTTCTAGACGAAAATCAAATCACACCCAAAACCATCACCTGATCCTTCCCAACCCCCAAAATCGATCAAGACTTCAAAATAGATACTTGACATGTACTAGAAAAAGATACTCCTAATCAAGATCTATCATTATAGATATAGATGAGTCATTTTGGAGCATCCTGAAGGATTTTTGATGTTCTAGACGAAAATCAAATCACACCCAAAACCATCACCTGATCCTTCCCAACCCCCAAAATCGATCAAGACTTCAAAATAGATACTTGACATGTACTAGAAAAAGATACTCCTAATCAAGATCTATCATTATAGATATAGATGAGTCATTTTGGAGCATCCTGAAGGATTTTTGATGTTCTAGACGAAAATCAAATCACACCCAAAACCATCACCTGATCCTTCCCAACCCCCAAAATCGATCAAGTTTTCAAAATAGATACTTGACATGTACTAGAAAAAGATACTCCTAATCAAGATCTATCATTATAGATATAGATGAGTCATTTTGGAGCATCCTGAAGGATTTTTGATGTTCTAGACGAAAATCAAATCACACCCAAAACCATCACCTGATCCTTCCCAACCCCCAAAATCGATCAAGACTTCAAAATAGATACTTGACATGTACTAGAAAAAGATACTCCTAATCAAGATCTATCATTATAGATATAGATGAGTCATTTTGGAGCATCCTGAAGGATTTTTGATGTTCTAGACGAAAATCAAATCACACCCAAAACCATCACCTGATCCTTCCCAACCCCCAAAATCGATCAAGACTTCAAAATAGATACTTGACATGTACTAGAAAAAGATACTCCTAATCAAGATCTATCATTATAGATATAGATGAGTCATTTTGGAGCATCCTGAAGGATTTTTGATGTTCTAGACGAAAATCAAATCACACCCAAAACCATCACCTGATCCTTCCCAACCCCCAAAATCGATCAAGACTTCAAAATAGATACTTGACATGTACTAGAAAAAGATACTCCTAATCAAGATCTATCATTATAGATATAGATGATTCATTTTGGAGCATCCTGAAGGATTTTTGATGTTCTAGACGAAAATCAAATCACACCCAAAACCATCACCTGATCCTTCCCAACCCCCAAAATCGATCAAGACTTCAAAATAGATACTTGACATGTACTAGAAAAAGATACTCCTAATCAAGATCTATCATTATAGATATAGATGAGTCATTTTGGAGCATCCTGAAGGATTTTTGATGTTCTAGACGAAAATCAAGTCACACCAAAAACCATCACCTGATCCTTCCCAACCCCCAAAATCGATCAAGGGTTCAAAATAGATACTTGACTTGTGCTAAAAAAAAATACTCCTAATCAAGATCTACAATTATAGATATAGATGATTCATTTTGGAGCATCCTGAAGGATTTTTGATGTTCTAGACGAAAATCAAATCACACCCAAAACCATCACCTGATCCTTCCCAACCCCCAAAATCGATCAAGACTTCAAAATAGATACTTGACATGTACTAGAAAAAGATACTCCTAATCAAGATCTATCATTATAGATATAGATGAGTCATTTTGGAGCATCCTGAAGGATTTTTGATGTTCTAGACGAAAATCAAATCACACCCAAAACCATCACCTGATCCTTCCCAACCCCCAAAATCGATCAAGACTTCAAAATGGATACTTGACATGTACTAGAAAAAGATACTCCTAATCAAGATCTATCATTATAGATATAGATGAGTCATTTTGGAGCATCCTGAAGGATTTTTGATGTTCTAGACGAAAATCAAATCACACCCAAAACCATCACCTGATCCTTCCCAACCCCCAAAATCGATCAAGACTTCAAAATAGATACTTGACATGTACTAGAAAAAGATACTCCTAATCAAGATCTATCATTATAGATATAGGATGAGTCATTTTGGAGCATCCTGAAGGATTTTTGATGTTCTAGACGAAAATCAAATCACACCCAAAACCATCACCTGATCCTTCCCAACCCCCAAAATCGATCAAGACTTCAAAATAGATACTTGACATGTACTAGAAAAAGATACTCCTAATCAAGATCTATCATTATAGATATAGATGAGTCATTTTGGAGCATCCTGAAGGATTTTTGATGTTCTAGACGAAAATCAAATCACACCCAAAACCATCACCTGATCCTTCCCAACCCCCAAAATCGATCAAGACTTCAAAATAGATACTTGACATGTACTAGAAAAAGATACTCCTAATCAAGATCTATCATTATAGATATAGATGAGTCATTTTGGAGCATCCTGAAGGATTTTTGATGTTCTAGACGAAAATCAAATCACACCCAAAACCATCACCTGATCCTTCCCAACCCCCAAAATCGATCAAGACTTCAAAATAGATACTTGACATGTACTAGAAAAAGATACTCCTAATCAAGATCTATCATTATAGATATAGATGAGTCATTTTGGAGCATCCTGAAGGATTTTTGATGTTCTAGACGAAAATCAAATCACACCCAAAACCATCACCTGATCGTTCCCAACCCCCAAAATCGATCAAGACTTCAAAATAGATACTTGACATGTACTAGAAAAAGATACTCCTAATCAAGATCTATCATTATAGATATAGATGAGTCATTTTGGAGCATCCTGAAGGATTTTTGATGTTCTAGACGAAAATCAAATCACACCCAAAACCATCACCTGATCCTTCCCAACCCCCAAAATCGATCAAGACTTCAAAATAGATACTTGATATGTACTAGAAAAAGATACTCCTAATCAAGATCTATCATTATAGATATAGATGAGTCATTTTGGAGCATCCTGAAGGATTTTTGATGTTCTAGACGAAAATCAAATCACACCCAAAACCATCACCTGATCCTTCCCTACCCCCCAAAATCGATCAAGACTTCAAAATAGATACTTGACATGCACTAGAAAAAGATACTACTAATCAAGATCTATCATTATAGATATAGATGAGTCATTTTGGAGCATCCTGAAGGATTTTTGATGTTCTAGACGAAAATCAAATCACACCCAAAACCATCACCTGATCCTTCCCAACCCCCAAAATCGATCAAGACTTCAAAATAGATACTTGACATGTACTAGAAAAAGATACTCCTAATCAAGATCTATCATTATAGATATAGATGAGTCATTTTGGAGCATCCTGAAGGATTTTTGATGTTCTAGACGAAAATCAAATCACACCCAAAACCATCACCTGATCCTTCCCAACCCCCAAAATCGATCAAGACTTCAAAATAGATACTTGACATGTACTAGAAAAAGATACTCCTAATTAAGATCTATCATTATAGATATAGATGAGTCATTTTGGAGCATCCTGAAGGATTTTTTATGTTCTAGACGAAAATCAAATCACACCCAAAACCATCACCTGATCCTTCCCAACCCCCAAAATCGATCAAGACTTCAAAATAGATACTTGACATGTACTAGAAAAAGATACTCCTAATCAAGATCTATCATTATAGATATAGATGAGTCATTTTGGAGCATCCTGAAGGATTTTTGATGTTCTAGACGAAAATCAAATCACACCCAAAACCATCACCTGATCCTTCCCAACCCCCAAAATCGATCAAGACTTCAAAATAGATACTTGACATGTACTAGAAAAAGATACTCCTAATCAAGATCTATCATTATAGATATAGATGAGTCATTTTGGAGCATCCTGAAGGATTTTTGATGTTCTAGACGAAAATCAAATCATACCCAAAACCATCACCTGATCCTTCCCAACCCCCAAAATCGATCAAGACTTCAAAATAGATACTTGACATGTACTAGAAAAAGATACTCCTAATCAAGATCTATCATTATAGATATAGATGAGTCATTTTGGAGCATCCTGAAGGATTTTTGATGTTCTAGACGAAAATCAAATCACACCCAAAACCATCACCTGATCCTTCCCAACCCCCAAAATCGATCAAGACTTCAAAATAGATACTTGACATGTACTAGAAAAAGATACTCCTAATCAAGATCTATCATTATAGATATAGATGAGTCATTTTGGAGCATCCTGAAGGATTTTTGATGTTCTAGACGAAAATCAAATCACACCCAAAACCATCACCTGATCCTTCCCAACCCCCAAAATCGATCAAGACTTCAAAATAGATACTTGATATGTACTAGAAAAAGATACTCCTAATCAAGATCTATCATTATAGATATAGATGAGTCATTTTGGAGCATCCTGAAGGATTTTTGATGTTCTAGACGAAAATCAAATCACACCCAAAACCATCACCTGATCCTTCCCAACCCCCAAAATCGATCAAGACTTCAAAATAGATACTTGACATGTACTAGAAAAAGATACTCCTAATCAAGATCTATCATTATAGATATAGATGAGTCATTTTGGAGCATCCTGAAGGATTTTTGATGTTCTAGACGAAAATCAAATCACACCCAAAACCATCACCTGATCCTTCCCAACCCCCAAAATCGATCAAGACTTCAAAATAGATACTTGACATGTACTAGAAAAAGATACTCCTAATCAAGATCTATCATTATAGATATAGATGAGTCATTTTGGAGCATCCTGAAGGATTTTTGATGTTCTAGACGAAAATCAAATCACACCCAAAACCATCACCTGATCCTTCCCAACCCCCAAAATCGATCAAGACTTCAAAATAGATACTTGACATGTACTAGAAAAAGATACTCCTAATCAAGATCTATCATTATAGATATAGATGAGTCACTTTGGAGCATCCTGAAGGATTTTTGATGTTCTAGACGAAAATCAAATCACACCCAAAACCATCACCTGATCCTTCCCAACCCCCAAAATCGATCAAGACTTCAAAATAGATACTTGACATGTACTAGAAAAAGATACTCCTAATCAAGATCTATCATTATAGATATAGATGAGTCATTTTGGAGCATCCTGAAGGATTTTTGATGTTCTAGACGAAAATCAAATCACACCCAAAACCATCACCTGATCCTTCCCAACCCCCAAAATCGATCAACACTTCAAAATAGATACTTGACATGTACTAGAAAAAGATACTCCTAATCAAGATCTATCATTATAGATATAGATGAGTCATTTTGGAGCATCCTGAAGGATTTTTGATGTTCTAGACGAAAATCAAATCACACCCAAAACCATCACCTGATCCTTCCCAGCCCCCAAAATCGATCAAAACTTCAAAATAGATACTTGACATGTACTAAAAAAAGATACTCCTAATCAAGATCTATCATTATAGATATAGATGAGTCATTTTGGAGCATCCTGAAGGATTTTTGATGTTCTAGACGAAAATCAAATCACACCCAAAACCATCACCTGATCCTTCCCAACCCCCAAAATCGATCAAGACTTCAAAATAGATACTTGACATGTACTAGAAAAAGATACTCCTAATCAAGATCTATCATTATAGATATAGATGAGTCATTTTGGAGCATCCTGAAGGATTTTTGATGTTCTAGACGAAAATCAAATCACACCCAAAACCATCACCTGATCCTTCCCAACCCCCAAAATCGATCAAGACTTCAAAATAGATACTTGACATGTACTAGAAAAAGATACTCCTAATCAAGATCTATCATTATAGATATAGATGAGTCATTTTGGAGCATCCTGAAGGATTTTTGATGTTCTAGACGAAAATCAAATCACACCCAAAACCATCACCTGATCCTTCCCAACCCCCAAAATCGATCAAGACTTCAAAATAGATACTTGATATGTACTAGAAAAAGATACTCCTAATCAAGATCTATCATTATAGATATAGATGAGTCATTTTGGAGCATCCTGAAGGATTTTTGATGTTCTAGACGAAAATCAAATCACACCCAAAACCATCACCTGATCCTTCCCAACCCCCAAAATCGATCAAGACTTCAAAATAGATACTTGACATGTACTAGAAAAAGATACTCCTAATCAAGATCTATCATTATAGATATAGATGAGTCATTTTGGAGCATCCTGAAGGATTTTTGATGTTCTAGACGAAAATCAAATCACACCCAAAACCATCACCTGATCCTTCCCAACCCCCAAAATCGATCAAGACTTCAAAATAGATACTTGACATGTACTAGAAAAAGATACTCCTAATCAAGATCTATCATTATAGATATAGATGAGTCATTTTGGAGCATCCTGAAGGATTTTTTGATGTTCTAGACGAAAATCAAATCACACCCAAAACCATCACCTGATCCTTCCCAACCCCCAAAATCGATCAAGACTTCAAAATAGATACTTGACATGTGCTAGAAAAAGATACTCCTAATCAAGATCTATCATTATAGATATAGATGAGTCATTTTGGAGCATCCTGAAGGATTTTTGATGTTCTAGACGAAAATCAAATCACACCCAAAACCATCACCTGATCCTTCCCAACCCCCAAAATCGATCAAGACTTCAAAATAGATACTTGAAATGTACTAGAAAAAGATACTCCTAATCAAGATCTATCATTATAGATATAGATGAGTCATTTTGGAGCATCCTGAAGGATTTTTGATGTTCTAGACGAAAATCAAATCACACCCAAAACCATCACCTGATCCTTCCCAACCCCCAAAATCGATCAAGACTTCAAAATAGATACTTGACATGTACTAGAAAAAGATACTCCTAATCAAGATCTATCATTATAGATATAGATGAGTCATTTTGGAGCATCCTGAAGGATTTTTGATGTTCTAGACGAAAATCAAATCACACCCAAAACCATCACCTGATCCTTCCCAACCCCCAAAATCGATCAAGACTTCAAAATAGATACTTGACATGTACTAGAAAAAGATACTCCTAATCAAGATCTATCATTATAGATATATATGAGTCATTTTGGAGCATCCTGAAGGATTTTTGATGTTCTAGACGAAAATCAAATCACACCCAAAACCATCACCTGATCCTTCCCAACCCCCAAAATTGATCAAGACTTCAAAATAGATACTTGACATGTACTAGAAAAAGATACTCCTAATCAAGATCTATCATTATAGATATAGATGAGTCATTTTGGAGCATCCTGAAGGATTTTTGATGTTCTAGACGAAAATCTAATCACACCCAAAACCATCACCTGATCCTTCCCAACCCCCAAAATCGATCAAGACTTCAAAATAGATACTTGACATGTACTAGAAAAAGATACTCCTAATCAAGATCTATCATTATAGATATAGATGAGTCATTTTGGAGCATCCTGAAGGATTTTTGATGTTCTAGACGAAAATCAAATCACACCCAAAACCATCACCTGATCCTTCCCAACCCCCAAAATCGATCAAGACTTCAAAATAGATACTTGACATGTACTAGAAAAAGATACTCCTAATCAAGATCTATCATTATAGATATAGATGAGTCATTTTGGAGCATCCTGAAGGATTTTTGATGTTCTAGACGAAAATCAAATCACACCCAAAACCATCACCTGATCCTTCCCAACCCCCAAAATCGATCAACACTTCAAAATAGATACTTGACATGTATTAGCAAAAGATACTCCTGATCAAGATCTATCATTATAGATATAGATGAGTCATTTTGGAGCATCCTGAAGGATTTTTGATGTTCTAGACGAAAATCAAATCACACCCAAAACCATCACCTGATCCTTCCCAACCCCCAAAATCGATCAAGACTTCAAAATAGATACTTGACATATACTAGAAAAAGATACTCCTAATCAAGATCTATCATTATAGATATAGATGAGTCATTTTGGAGCATCCTGAAGGATTTTTGATGTTCTAGACGAAAATCAAATCACACCCAAAACCATCACCTGATCCTTCCCAACCCCCAAAATCGATCAAGACTTCAAAATAGATACTTGACATGTACTAGAAAAAGATACTCCTAATCAAGATTTATCATTATAGATATAGATGAGTCATTTTGGAGCATCCTGAAGGATTTTTGATGTTCTAGACGAAAATCAAATCACACCCAAAACCATCACCTGATCCTTCCCAACCCCCAAAATCGATCAAGACTTCAAAATAGATACTTGACATGTACTAGAAAAAGATACTCCTAATCAAGATCTATCATTATAGATATAGATGAGTCATTTTGGAGCATCCTGAAGGATTTTTGATGTTCTAGACGAAAATCAAATCACACCCAAAACCATCACCTGATCCTTCCCAACCCCCAAAATCGATCAAGACATCAAAATAGATACTTAACATGTACTAGAAAAAGATACTCCTAATCAAGATCTATCATTATAGATATAGATGAGTCATTTTGGAGCATCCTGAAGGATTTTTGATGTTCTAGACGAAAATCAAATCACACCCAAAACCATCACCTGATCCTTCAAAACCCCCAAAATCGATCAAGACTTCAAAATAGATACTTGACATGTACTAGAAAAAGATACTCCTAATCAAGATCTATCATTATAGATATAGATGAGTCATTTTGGAGCATCCTGAAGGATTTTTGATGTTCTAGACGAAAATCAAATCACACCCAAAACCATCACCTGATCCTTCCCAACCCCCAAAATCGATCAAGACTTCAAAATAGATACTTGACATGTACTAGAAAAAGATACTCCTAATCAAGATCTATCATTATAGATATAGATGAGTCATTTTGGAGCATCCTGAAGGATTTTTGATGTTCTAGACGAAAATCAAATCACACCCAAAACCATCACCTGATCCTTCTCAACCCCCAAAATCGATCAAGACTTCAAAATAGATACTTGACATGTACTAGAAAAAGATACTCCTAATCAAGATCTATCATTATAGATATAGATGAGTCATTTTGGAGCATCCTGAAGGATTTTTGATGTTCTAGACGAAAATCAAATCACACCCAAAACCATCACCTGATCCTTCCCAACCCCCAAAATCGATCAAGACTTCAAAATAGATACTTGACATGTACAAGAAAAAGATACTCCTAATCAAGATCTATCATTATAGATATAGATGAGTCATTTTGGAGCATCCTGAAGGATTTTTGATGTTCTAGACGAAAATCAAATCACACCCAAAACCATCACCTGATCCTTCCCAACCCCCAAAATCGATCAAGACTTCAAAAAAGATACTTGACATGTACTAGAAAAAGATACTCCTAATCAAGATCTATCATTATAGATATAGATGAGTCATTTTGGAGCATCCTGAAGGATTTTTGATGTTCTAGACGAAAATCAAATCACACCCAAAACCATCACCTGATCCTTCCCAACCCCCATTATTATTATTATTATTATTATTTATTAATCCAAAACATAAATGTACAGATTAATCTTAAAAGCTAACAGCACTAGCTCTATGGCTTTAGGCTGGGATCTTAACAATTTTCCTTGAAAATAAATGATTATAATAATATAGGCTTAAAATCTTAAGGCAGGGGGAGCGATCGGGGGTACCAAGGGGAGCGCCACTAAGCGCTCGCTCCTGCAACTCCCGATCGCTCCCCCATTAGTAAGGCATAACATAGTTTATATTATATACATGTATCGAGTTTGAGATCTTGCAATACTTTAAATACATTTTTTATATTATCCTCTGATGGGATTGAAAGTAGGTTAGTAAATGTCTTATTGTATAATTTTTCAAAAATGTGTTTAATTTTAGTACATTCGGAAGTTAAATGATTTATTGAAATAATGCTGTTTGATTGACAAATGTGGCAAGTGGGAGGAGGTTCGTTTTTCAGTAAGTAGCTGTTCGTTAACCAGGTGTGTCCAAGTCTCAAGCGCAGGAAGCACTTGTTCATTTTTGCCGTTGTATTAGAAGGATACAACGCAGGAATACCTTCTGGGTTAATTGTGGCATAGTGGTTGATGTAAGCGTTCCAGTCCTGTTTTTTCTTATGGCGCCAATGTGTGTCTATAATTTTCATTAGGTCTTTTTTGAGAGGACGTTGTTCGCTTATATTTGTATTGGGACATATGGAGATGGATTTCGCTAGACGGTCTGCTGCTTCGTTACCTTTAATCCCGGCATGTCCCGGGATCCAGATAAGTTGTAATTTTGCTCCTTGGGATATAATGTTATCACGAATTTTGTTAATATATGGTGAGCGGTGTTTAATATTTTTTATAGCGGTTAGCGTAGAAAGACTATCTGTAAAGATTACGGTTTTCTTTTTCGATGAAATTGCAAGTTTAGTAGCTTTGAGTATAGCTAAGGCTTCTGTTGAGAATATTGAAAAGTATGATGGAAGCTTCTCACCAGAAACAATCTGGCTATCTTTGTCAACAACTGCAAATCCGGTTCCCTCACTGTTTTTGGAGCCGTCGGTGTAAAGTATATTCCAAAGATGATTGGAATATCTGTCCAGGAGATCAAGGAATAGTTGTGTATATATTATATTAGGTGTGGTATTCTTCGGGTAATTTGACAAACTGGTGTTAATAGAATCCATAGGAAACGCCCAAGGAGGGTGTTTTTCGATACTTATGCTTTTAACAACGGGGTTGATTTCAATGACGTCTTTCCCGAAAGTTAGAGCTTTGTAAAGAGTTGAGGGTTGTTTGGGTGTCTTCTTACGTCTCAAGATCTTATCTGCGTCTTTGTGAATTGGAGAGGAGTAAGATTCGTAAATTTTCGGGAAAAGCCTGGATGTCAAAATCTCATTACGTTCTTCGATGGAGTGAAATCCGCCTTCTGTCATCATATTCTTGATTGGAGTGGTACGGAAGCATTTAAGGCTTGCTCTTATAGCTGCGTGGTAGAATGGATTTAGTGTTTTCAAATTAGATTTGGCACATTTTCCGTAAATGGTTAGTCCGTAGTCAACTTTAGAGCAAAAAATCATTTTCGTTATGTTAGTTAAGGTGTTAGTATGAACAAAACTATTCTGTGATGATAAGTATTTTATTACGTTAAGTCTAGAAGCTAATTTCTTTTTCAATTCCATACAATGATTCTTAAAGTTAAATTTGCTATCAAATAAAATTCCTAAAATACTTAAATTATTTACAGTGGGTATACGAATATTATCAATATTTATGTCAAAGTTAGCACAATTTAATTTCCTGCAAATATGGAGGTGTTTGTTTTTGTTTAGGGATAGCATTGCCCCCGATTGGGTACACCAATTATTTATACAGGTAATAACTTCTTTAAATAAATTTTCTGTACGTATCATATTGTTGCATTTTGATATAAGGTACAAATCGTCTGCGTATAATGAATGATCGATGTTTTTGTATTCTGAAATTATTTCACTTATGTCATTATATGCAACCACAAAAAGGACTACCGAAAGGGGAGATCCTTGTGGTATACCATTTTGAAGATTATGTAGCTTAGAAAAGGAGTTATTAACCTTCGATTTAAAAAATCGATTTGTAAGAAACGACTTTACAAAATTATACATTTTTTGGCCAATCTTCCATTTTATTAATTTATTTAGAACGACATGGATTCCAATGCGTTCAAACGCTTTCTCAAAGTCAATTGACACAATTGAAATATGGTTCTTACATGAGAGTGCTGAGGATACAAGCTCGTCTATGTGGAGAAGCGAATCTATCGCACTACGGCCATGTTTGAAGGCAACCTGGTTTAGGTTAATGAGGTTGTGCTTTTCAATAAACCAAAGTAGTCTTTTAGATACCATTTTTTCTAAAAGTTTGCTAGTGCAAGATAACAGTGAAATTGGCCTGTAACCATTGATATCTGTTGCCAGTTTGTTGGGTTTTGGAATTGGGATATTAATTGCAGTTTTCCATGCCTGGGGCACTATGCCTTGTTCGAAAATATTGTTAAAAAGTCGCAAAATGCGTTTTTTTACTTGGGGAGGGGCATTTTTGATCATCGGGTATGATATTCGGTCGGAGCCAGGGGTTTTACCCTTTACTGAGTCTAGACTGCTTTCAAGTTCAAGAAAGTTAAATGGTAAATCAAGGTATTTTGCGGATGGAGATAGACTATGAGTTGGGACGACGTGATTTAACGCTACAAGTTTTGCCTCACAGAATTGGGAAGAAAAGTTTAAGTCATTCGAGTACGTGGACCAGTGTTTGGCGAAATGTTCGGCAATTTGTTTTGAATCCGTTAGAGATTCGGAATCAGTATGTATCATTTGTATAGACTGAGGCATGTAGTTACCTGTCAGGCACTTGACATCTGCCCAGATCTTTTTACTAGTCATGTTGGGATTGAGATTTGCAGTGAACTTTTGAAAGCTCTCGATTTTAGAAACTTTGACATTTCTTCGAAAAATAGCATTTGCTTTTCGGTAATTAATAAGATTTGTATCGTTCGGGTATTTTTTAAAAATTTTCCATAGGTGCTGTTTCTTTTCGCGAAGGATGGCAATCTCAGAATTCCACCAAGGAACTATGTTTTTTATTGGTTTGTATTTTGTTTGTGGAATAGATAAATTGGCTGCATAACGAAAGCTTTTGCTTATATTTGCTGCTTCTTGGTTGATATTTGTGGATAGTGGTTTGTTGCTGAGGAATTCTATTGTTTTAGTTTGGAAGAGATTCCAGTCGGCGAGGTCAGTTAGGAATTTTGGGGTTGGGTTAGAGTAGTTGCTATGACGTTTAAGTTTAATGACGGATATTATAGGAAAATGGTCGCTTCCGTGGAGAAAGTCAAGTCTGTGCCAGGCAATGCTAGGTAATATTTGTGGAGATGTAAATGTGAGATCTACGTGTGTAAGCGTGTTATGAGTGGATAGGTGTGTTGGGCTACCATCGTTTAGTAGAGATAAATTTGAATTTGTTAAAAAGTTTTCAACAATCTTGCCTCTTGCATTTGCAACAGGTGAGCCCCAGAGAGGATTCCAGGAATTGAAATCACCAGTGAGCAGTACAGGAGATTTTACAAATTTTAGAATATCTTCTAAGTTTGAAGATGAGAAAGGTTGGGTGGGATGGATATAGAGGGATAATACTGTTAATTTTATATCGAGATCAATTTCAACGGCTATTGAAGAGATATTTGATGGTATAATTTGAGTTTTGTGTGGCACAGATTTATGGATCATAAGTCCTACACCTTGTTTGGCTGTTGTGTTTGTTCTAAAATTGTGAAAATATGTTGCGTATTGCTTTGGATATTTAATATTTGTGCTGTCTAAGACATGGGTTTCCTGAAGGGAAATTATATGAGGTCTATGTTCTTTTATTAAGAGCTCTAGTTCATGATAGTTATTAAGATATCCATTAAGATTCCACTGGAGAATCTTAAGGATGGAATTTTTAGTGGAAGAGGACTTTTGTACAGTATAAGAGGAGTTATACTGTGAAAAGTCATAAGTGTATATATTATTCTGTTTACTTTGTTGACTCCGTCGCTCCGAAGTCGAACCACTCAGACTCCTGGTGGAGTCTGAGTGTTTCGACCTCCGAACGACAGAGTCGTGTTTTTTGGTAACAATATTATGTTTAGATGTCTCCATCATCATCGTCTTCATTTTCTGAAATTTTGTCGTAATGCTGACTGATGTGATCGATGGACATCGGTGAAGCTGTTTCAGTTGAGTGCATTGTTTTGTTTGTGATTAATTGTTGGTTTGAAGTGTTGTTTGGAAGTTTAATTGAGTTTGGTAAGTTGAGTTGTGAGGATAGGTTTGAGTGTGAATTAAAGTTTGAAGAGAGTGTGTTTGTTTCTACACTATTTATTGAGAAGATGTTTGAAGCATTATTTACATTTGAGTGGGAGTTTAGATTTGAAATGAGTGAGTCGGTATTTTTTGGAAGTGCTTTGTGCGACTGATAACCGAGAGTTATCATTTGATAATGTTTTCGATCTAGATGGTAATGACGGAGTAGGGAGAGAAGATGGTATGCTTGAGGTTGGTTTTGTGGTATGTTTAGAATTATATTCCGAAGATGTGGGAGGGATTTCACTTGGTTTTTCTGTTTTATTTATTGATTTATTTAGAAGAGAGGATTTATCTCTTTTTTCTTGTTTGGTATTTATTGATTTTGTTTGAGTAGGGGCAAGGGAGGATGTTGAGGGAGATAGGTTTGATGAGCTTGATGGGATCGGTTGTGTTCCGTTAGCTGTTATGGAGGAGTAGGATAAGGCAGGCGAGGGAGTTGGATTCTGTTTATCGTAGATTTGTTTCGCTTCAGCCAAGCTGCATTTTTTTAATGTCTTTATTTTGAGAATTTCTTTTGCTTGGATGAATCGTTGGCAATTTTTTGATGATGCTGGGTGGTTATCTGAACAGTTAGCACAAAAAGTGCGTGTGCAATTTTCTGAAGGGTGAGGTGGGAGGTTACAAGTGACGCATGTCGCAGTACGAGTGCACCTTTTCATCGTGTGACCTAGGAGCTGGCATTTTTTGCATCGCATAGGGTTTGGGAAGTATTCTTCCACTTTGAGTTTGTACCAGCCTACATCAAGAGATGTAGGGGGACGGAAGAGATCAAAAGTGAAGAGCACTAGCCCAGAGGGAATTTCGACATTTTGTTCTTTGCCTTCAATTATTCTTTTTTCAGTTTTTTTAAATTTATAGACTTCTGTGACGCCTTGGTCACTCATCTCTTCAACAATTTCTTTTTCGGGCAAATTATTTAGGCAGGGTGCGAAAACAGTGCCTTTGGAAGAATTTAAATGACTATGCAGGGAAATAGAAACTGGGCATAGGTTTGATAGGTTTTTTTTTGAAAGGAAAAGGTTAGCAACTTGTTGGGATTTTACGAGTATAAGCAGGTTGCCATCACGAAGCTGAGTGATATACTCGTAAGATGTGCTTATGGCGTCAATAGCTTTTTTTAAAAGGAAGACACTAACAGATGTTAGCGGTTGTTTGGGATCTGTTGGGGTTATTATTATAAATTTGGGGTTTTTGGAGTTAGAATGGGATGGGATGTCAAAACTGAGAACTGAACTTGGGTTTATTGATTTTTTTTGTCTTTTTTTAAGAGGGCTGGTAAGCTGATTAAGCTCAGCGAACCGGTTACCCTCCAGCACACTTGGCCCTGAGGCCATATTATATAGGTTACGCACAATATACTCTAGTTTGTCACTCACTTGTTTAATGGGAGAAGGGAATAAGGCGAATAGGAAAAGTAAAGAGAAAAGCGCGGGAGAGGATAAATAACAAACTTCGGGAGAGCAGAGGAAACACAATCGAAAACGATGTTGACGGCTCGAAGTATAGTCGGTGACTGTCCCAACCCCCAAAATCGATCAAGACTTCAAAATAGATACTTGACATGTACTAGAAAAAGATACTGATAATCAAGATCTATCATTATAGATATAGATGAGTCATTTTGGAGCATCCTGAAGGATTTTTGATGTTCTAGACGAAAATCAAATCACACCCTGTTCGATATTAGAAGTTTATTTAAATTTATTTTAGTATAATAAAAAGTTAGAAAAATTGTATTAATATATGCAAAGAAAAGAACTTATCCCGATGCGGTATGCAGCCAAAGTGAAAGAGATTACGGCCAACTTGCTCTTGGCTTAAGCTAAAGGTGTTGCCATTAGTTTCGTTAAGATTTACAATATTATTTTCGGACATAATTGTAATAGATCTTAAACATACCGCCGGGGAAGAACAACTGTTCTTTACTTAAGATACAATAAAAGATAGATTCTTTGATAAAGATAAAAATAAAGGTATACAAGCATTTCCTCTTATATACATTAGAATGAATGTTGAAATAAAAAGGATCAGGATTTTTAGCGCCTGATACTCGCTAACGTTGTTGAGCATATTGAATCCTTTTGAAATTATTAAAGATGTGTAAATAAAGTTGAATGTTGTTATGTTGTGGAATTGTCGTTACATGCCGAATTTGGTGTGTTAACTTCCGGAAGTAGACATAACTTTGTGATTGGGCGTTTGAATTGTTTTCCATTTGCATACACAGATACAACCCTGCATATGCCGTCTGCACCTGGATGAGTCTCCACTACTCTAGCCAGTGGCCACTTCGCTGGAGGATATCTTTCATCTTTGATGATTACTATGTCGTTTCTTTCGACGTTTCTTCTAGATTTGGTCCACTTTGGACGTTGTTGAAGGCGTGATAAATATTCCTTGTGCCATCTATCCCAAAAGTGCTGGAACATTTGTTGGATATGTTGCCATCTGTTGAGTCGGTTGGTCTTAAGATCAAGTAGTGATGGTTCTGGAACAATATTCGTAGGCTCTCCAATAAGGAAATGGGCAGGAGTGAGTACACTTAAGTCCGTAGGGTCATCGGTGAGTGGGCACAGTGGTCTGGAGTTAAGTGAGGCTTCGATTTGAACTAGAAGTGTATACATTTCTTCATATGAATGAATTCTATTTAATAATATACGTTTAAGATGGTACTTAACTGATTTTACTCCTGCCTCCCATAATCCACCGAAGTGTGGTGAGGCAGGCGGAATAAAACTCCAGGAAGTTCCTTCATTTTCCATCTGGGCACGGACGTCAGCCGAAAGAATTTGAAGAAATTGACGATTCATCTTTATAAGCTCTTTGTTGGCTCCCACAAAGTTGGTTCCATTGTCACTGTATAAGTGACTACAGCCTCCTCTTCGCGCAGTGAACCTTCGGAATGCAGCCAAAAAACCTTCGGAAGTCATATCTGAGAAAAGCTCGATATGAATCGCTTTTGTGACCAGACAAATAAATATGCAAATAAAACCCTTGTAGGTCTTCGTCGATCTACCTTTGGAAAGCTTAAGGCCGAAAGGACCAGCATAATCTACACCGCTATGTCGAAATGCCCTGCTTTTATTCACTCTTACTTTGGGAAGTGAACCCATTAGTTGCGTGGTACGCATTTTGTTAAAGCGAGTGCAAGTAACACAAGCATGAAATTCTGCTTTTGCAACATTTCGTAAATTTGTTATCCAATACTTGGTTCGAATATAGGACATAATTAATTGTTGTCCACCATGTAGGGTTTTTAAGTGCGCGTCAGCAACAAGAAGTTTTGAAAGATTACAAGAACCTGATAGAATCAAAGGATATTTTGAATCGTCGTCTATGTTCGCAAAACGAAGTCGACCTCCAACACGAAGTTGGTTATTTTTATCAACGAATGGATGTAAATTAAGAATTTTACTTTTGAAAGAAATTTCTTTTTTAGTTGTAAGACTTTTAATTTCGTTAGGAAATGATAAGGATTGAGATAATGTTATGAGATGTTTTAATGAAGTTTGAATTTCTATAGCCTTTAAGTAACCACTGAAAATTCTCAGCCTTTTAGGTCGAAGTCTTAGGATATAAGACGTCACTCGTAGTAAACGGTTTAGTGAACTGAATCTACTTAAGAGGTTAGTGGAAAATTGAATAATTACATTAGTACATGCAAATATTTTCGTTTTTTGCTCAAGATCAGTAAAAAAACGAGAGGCATCTTGACTGGGCCAATCGACTTTTGAGCAACTTAACCACCGAGGACCGTTCCACCAGAGTTCATGGTTTTCTAAATCTTGAGGTTGAACTCCTCTAGAAGCGCAATCAGCTGGATTGTCCTCTGAACTTACATGAAACCATTGATTAACATTCGCTATTTCTTGAATTTCACTTACACGGTTGGCGACAAAAGTTTTCCAACGAATAGGTAAAGCATGAATCCAGCTTAGAACTATGGTAGAATCTGTCCAGAAGTATGATTCTAAGTTATAAGTTTCAATTTGAGTAGCCGATATACATTTTTTAAACAACTTAGCCAAGAGAACTGCACCGCACAACTCTAGTCGCGGCAATGAAATTTGTTTAATTGGTGCAACTTTAGTTTTTGCAGTAATAATATTGACAAAAATCTGTCCGTTAGGTCTATGAGTTCTACAATATAGAACGGCAGAATATGCATTGTTCGAAGCATCAGAAAAGCCATGAATTTCTATAGATGAAGAACTTATAGTACCTAGCCATCTAGGTATTTTTATAGTTTGTAAGAATGATAGATTATTTCTATACTGTTCCCATTCAGAACTTAATTTATGTGGAAGAGGATCATCCCATCCAATACCTTCCAGCCAAAGTTGCTGAAAATATATTTTAGCCAGAATTGTTGTTGGCGCCAGTAAGCCAAGTGGATCGAAAAGCTTCGATGCATCGGAAAGTAATGTTCTTTTTGTGAAAATATTACACATGGGAAGCGATATTTTGAAGAAGAAATAGTCATATTTTGGATTCCAAAATAAACCCAAAGCTTTAACTGATGAGTTTGAATCATCAAGATTGAATGAAAACTCACAATCTTCTGGTTGTAAATCAGAAAGGAGTTCTGGACAATTTGAAGTCCACTTTCTTAGATTAAACCCTCCGGAACTTAAAAGCTCCTTGAGTTGCTTTTGAATTGTCTTTGCTGAACTGATGTCGTCAGCACCAGAAATTATATCGTCAACGTAAATGTCGTTTTTCAAAACTTCAGCTCCTTTAGGAAAATTGTCTGCTTCATCATTTGCTAACTGTTGCAGAACTTTGATTGAAAGATATGGAGCACAAGTTGTACCATAAGTAACTGTTTGCAGTTCATACAGTTGAAGTGAACTGAACGTATCGGGACGCCATAGGATCCTCTGGAACTTTGTTTCTTCAGGATGAACAATGATTTGTCGGAACATTTTCTCAATGTCCGATGTGAAAACGAAGAGAAATTTACGCCATTTCAGAATGACTGATGAAAGATCGTTTTGTAACGATGGACCGGGAAGAAGCTCTTCATTGAGAGAAGTGGAGTTGACTGGTTTTGATGATCCATCAAATACAACTCTTAACTTTGTTGTAGATCTACTTTCCTTCCATATTCCATGATGTGGTAGTATGAAACCATTTTCAGTTGGAGGAAGATCTTGAAGATTACATTTAAATTTCATATGACTGAGGCTTATGTACTCATTAATGAATTTTGAATACTCTTCTTTAAGAGTTTGATTTTTTGGAAACACTCTTTGTTCGAGATGACTGAACCTTTTCTGTGCATTAAGCAAGGAATTTTTAAAGATCGGGTAGTCTTCATTGAGCACTTTGGATTTGAAAGGAAGTTTTACTTTATATCTTCCATTAGCAGAACGAGAAAATGTATTTTGAAAGTAATTGTCACAAGCTGTTTCTTCAGGAGTAGAAATTCTTGAAGTAGAAACTTCTTCTAGTTCCCAGAACTTTCGAAGTGAATTATCAATTGCATTGACTTGTGTATGGAATGAGCTTGTGTTTTCAATAGATAAACTATTTTTTGAATTAATAGGACCAGATAATATCCAACCCAGTTCAGTATGCTGGGCTAAAGGTCCGTTTTGAGGCCTTATTACACCATCCAGAATTATTTCGTGGAAAATATCAGCACCGATGAGAATATCTATATTACCAGGCTCAGAAAAGGATGGATCAGCTAGAGTAATATTGTCGAATTCTTTTGGTAAAGTTGACGAAACTGGATACCTTTGTAGGTAGTCACTAATGGATGACATAACTAGTGCTTTTACTAGCGTTTCGAAATTAGAATTTGTGCAAGATTTCAATAGAAATTCTACAAAACTTTTACAGACGTTTGAAATTGATGATCCGATTCCACTGACTACGCAGTTAAACGGATATTTTTTAAGTTTAAGACGTTGAACACATCTTTCAGTTATGAATGAAGATTGAGATCCCTGATCAACAAGAGCTCTCAGAAAATGATCACCAGAAGGTGTAGAAATTTTTACTTTTGCTGTGGCAAGAAGTATTTGAGGAACTGTCATGGCAGTAGAATCAGTACACACAAGAGACTGTGTTTTGGAAGTACCATTATTTGAAATTTGTACACTGGAAGAATTATTGTTTTCAATATGCATTAAAGTATGATGACGTTTGTTACATATGCGGCAGTTGTATTTAATTTTACACTGTGATACAGTATGTCCTTGGACAAGACAATTTAGGCAAAGATTATTGTTTTTTGCAAACTCTATTTTTTTGTCGGAAGAAAAAGCCTTAAATTGTGGACAAAGATATAGGTAATGTGTTTCGTGACAGCAAATGCAAGATGGAGTTTTGAAATTGCGCTTCGAAGTATGCAAAGATCTTGAACAAACTTGAGTTTTATTTGGAATCGTTGTCTTTTCTTTGCTATGTATTGAGATCTTGGTTTCAACGGCTTCCAAGGAACGAAAAGAATCTTCTAGGAAAGTGAAAAAATCTTCGAGTTTTGGTAACTCGTTTGTTTTATTTTTGAAACTTGAGTTTTTATGCACCAGGAAATTTTCCCAATTTCGTCGAGATGATTTATCTAATTTTTGGGATATTAGAAAAATAACAAAGAGATCCCACGAATCTGTCGAAACACCAAGATTACTAATTGAATCTAAACACTCTTTTGTAGTATACAAAAGCTTACGAATAGTAGAAGATGATTCCTTTTGCATATCAGGTTGCTCACATAGAATTTTTAGATAAGAATCAACAAGAAACCTTTTATTGTCATAACGATCACAAAGAGTTTTCCATGCAGTAGCATAATTGACATTTGTGCACTTTATGGATCGAATGAGAGCTTCAGCATCACCACTTAAACACTTTTTTAGAAAATAAAGCTTTTGTGCATTAGAGATATTGGTTTTTATATGAATCATACTAGTGTACAAATCATGAAACATTGACCAATTTTCATAAGTTCCATCAAATTCTGGAAGTTTTACTTTTGGAAGATGAATGTCGTTTTCATCGCGGAATGAATGTTCAAAGAATGTTTGGTTAACTGAACTAGAACTAGGTTCTTTAGAAGTAGAGGCTCTAGAAGTAGAATTTTATCTAAAATATCTCCTTTTATGTCCATAAATTTTTGTTCAAATTGTTCATACTCAGAATCATTGAAGTAACTAAAATCATTTTTAGTTTTCTTAACACCTTTCAGGGAATTAAAAATCTTCAAGTGGTTACTTTTATATGGTGCCATATAAGCCTCACATTGTTCTAATCTGCTACGTAGGTAGCCCATCTTTGAAAGATTTTCCGGACTGGACTCAGTGAAACTTATTTGGAAAGCTGTTAAATCAGCTTCATTTAATCTTTGTTCTTCAATTAATGCTTTGATTTGTTCCATATTTCAAAATTGAAAATTTAACGAATGAAGAAGAAAAAAAAAAATATAACTCAATCAAAAGCCGAAATAATGTAATCGTAGAAAAAATTTGCTTTGATTCACTGTAGCAAAGCTAACCACCAAGGAGAGTAACGATTCTAAAGTATTAAATTGATAAAACGTATTAAATCTAATTCGTACAGTTTAGCACAAAATATATAGTTTACAAACGATGAAATTGAAAATTGAATACTAAGAAACACACTTAGTATTGGATTTGAACATAACGTACTAAAAGTACTGAACACACATCAAACTTTTTCGACAGCACTGTGTTTTTTGTGCATGTTTTGCAACAAGAGAAAACACTGATCAAATTAGCGATAAGGTGTATGCACTGAGAAAAATATTAAAATCTTTTGTTCTATTTTATTATTTAATTTTCAGAATCATTGAAAGAAAATTGATAGCACAAAATAGACTTTATATAGTTTTTAATTGTTTAAAATAGTTTTGCTTCAATTTAAATGAAAATTAAGCATGTGCTTTAAGTTCAATTATAAAAGTACCGCCATATATATGTATTATAACTGATTTTTAAAACTGTACACTTTAATTTACGATTAATTAAATCAATCTTCACGTTATCACAGTTAATATTTTTAGCAGAACTAAATCAGAATAATTTAATCAAATTTTTTTTCACTCCGTGTAACCCAAAACTGATTCAATCAATCTTAAACTAGTGCACTTGTACGAAAAAATATATATATGTATGTATATAGAGTATGTAGGTACAATGTAATTTCTTTTCTACTTTCCCAATTTAAATTAAGAAATTAATTATCAAAATTACTAAGAAATAATGAATTTGCGTATAGAATTATATACCAATATTCAATATATAAAATTATTTATGTATAGAATTAATATTATAAAGAAATTCTGCCGAATTACTTTAATAAAATTGAAACAATTTTAAGAAGAAAAAAAAAAAGAATTATGAGAGAAAGAGAATAGAAAGAAAATGAATTTACTTTTATACTATTGTAAGAAAAATGAAATGAATTTACTTTGATATTATGAGAAAACTATTGCAAGAAAAATAAAAGTTAATTAAATATTAAATCCGGCTCGAAGGACCAAAATGTTCGATAGCTTAGTAGAAAAAAAAGAAATATTAGAAGTTTATTTAAATTTATTTTAGTATAATAAAAAGTTAGAAAAATTGTATTAATATATGCAAAGAAAAGAACTTATCCCGATGCGGTATGCAGCCAAAGTGAAAGAGATTACGGCCAACTTGCTCTTGGCTTAAGCTAAAGGTGTTGCCATTAGTTTCGTTAAGATTTACAATATTATTTTCGGACATAATTGTAATAGATCTTAAACACACCCAAAACCATCACCTGATCCTTCCCAACCCCCAAAATCGATCAACACTTCAAAATAGATACTTGACATGTAATAGAAAAAGATACTCCTAATCAAGATCTATCATTATAGATATAGATGAGTCATTTTGGAGCATCCTGAAAGATTTTTGATGTTCTAGACGAAAATCAAATCACACCCAAAACCATCACCTGATCCTTCCCAACCCCCAAAATCGATCAAGACTTCAAAATAGATACTTGACATGTACTAGAAAAAGATACTCCTAATCAAGATCTATCATTATAGATATAGATGAGTCATTTTGGAGCATCCTGAAGGATTTTTGATTTTCTAGACGAAAATCAAATCACACCCAAAACCATTATAGATATAGATGAGTCATTTTGGAGCATCCTGAAGGATTTTTGATGTTCTAGACGAAAATCAAATCACACCCAAAACCATCACCTGATCCTTCCCAACCCCCAAAATCGATCAAGACTTCAAAATAGATACTTGACATGTACTAGAAAAAGATACTCCTAATCAAGATCTATCATTATAGATATAGATGAGTCATTTTGGAGCATCCTGAAGGATTTTTGATGTTCTAGACGAAAATCAAATCACACCCAAAACCATCACCTGATCCTTCCCAACCCCCAAAATCGATCAAGACTTCAAAATAGATACTTGACATGTACTAGAAAAAGATACTCCTAATCAAGATCTATCATTATAGATATAGATGAGTCATTTTGGAGCATCCTGAAGGATTTTTGATGTTCTAGACGAAAATCAAATCACACCCAAAACCATCACCTGATCCTTCCCAACCCCCAAAATCGATCAACACCTCAAAATAGATACTTGACATGTACTAGAAAAAGATACTCCTAATCAAGATCTATCATTATAGATATAGATGAGTCATTTTGGAGCATCCTGAAGGATTTTTGATGTTCTAGACGAAAATCAAATCACAACCAAAACCATCACCTGATCCTTCCCAACCCCCAAAATCGATCAACACTTCAAAATAGATACTTGACATGTATCAGAAAAAGATACTCCTGATCAAGATCTATCATTATAGATATAGATGAGTCATTTTGGAGCATCCTGAAGGATTTTTGATGTTCTAGACGAAAATCAAATCACACCCAAAACCATCACCTGATCCTTCCCAACCCCCAAAATCGATCAAGACTTCAAAATAGATACTTGACATACACTAGAAAAAGATACTCCTAATCAAGATCTATCATTATAGATATATATGAGTCATTTTGGAGCATCCTGAAGGATTTTTGATGTTCTAGACGAAAATCAAATCACACCCAAAACCATCACCTGATCCTTCCCAACCCCCAAAATCAATCAAGACTTCAAAATAGATACTTGACATGTACTAGAAAAAGATACTCCTAATCAAGATTTATCATTATAGATATAGATGAGTCATTTTGGAGCATCCTGAAGGATTTTTGATGTTCTAGACGAAAATCAAATCACACCCAAAACCATCACCTGATCCTTCCCAACCCCCAAAATCGATCAAGACTTCAAAATAGATACTTGACATGTACTAGAAAAAGATACTCCTAATCAAGATCTATCATTATAGATATAGATGAGTCATTTTGGAGCATCCTGAAGGATTTTTGATGTTCTAGACGAAAATCAAATCACACCCAAAACCATCACCTGATCCTTCCCAACCCCCAAAATCGATCAAGACATCAAACTAGATACTTAACATGTACTAGAAAAAGATACTCCTAATCAAGATCTATCATTATAGATATAGATGAGTCATTTTGGAGCATCCTGAAGGATTTTTGATGTTCTAGACGAAAATCAAATCACACCCAAAACCATCACCTGATCCTTCCCAACCCCCAAAATCGATCAAGACTTCAAAATAGATACTTGACATGTACTAGAAAAAGATACTCCTAATCAAGATCTATCATTATAGATATAGATGAGTCATTTTGGAGCATCCTGAAGGATTTTTGATGTTCTAGACGAAAATCAAATCATACCCAAAACCATCACCTGATCCTTCCCAACCCCCAAAATCGATCAAGACTTAAAAATAGATACTTGACATGTACTAGAAAAAGATACTCCTAATCAAGATCTATCATTATAGATATAGATGAGTCATTTTGGAGCATCCTGAAGGATTTTTGATGTTCTAGACGAAAATCAAATCACACCCAAAACCATCACCTGATCCTTCCCAACCCCCAAAATCGATCAAGACTTCAAAATAGATACTTGACATGTACTAGAAAAAGATACTCCTAATCAAGATCTATCATTATAGATATAGATGAGTCATTTTGGAGCATCCTGAAGGATTTTTGATGTTCTAGACGAAAATCAAATCACACCCAAAACCATCACCTGATCCTTCCCAACCCCCAAAATCGATCAAGACTTCAAAATAGATACTTGACATGTACTAGAAAAAGATACTCCTAATCAAGGTCTATCATTATAGATATAGATGAGTCATTTTGGAGCATCCTGAAGGATTTTTGATGTTCTAGACGAAAATCAAATCACACCCAAAACCATCACCTGATCCTTCCCAACCCCCAAAATCGATCAAGACTTCAAAATAGATACTTGACATGTTCAAGAAAAAGATACTCCTAATCAAGATCTATCATTATAGATATAGATGAGTCATTTTGGAGCATCCTGAAGGATTTTTGATGTTCTAGACGAAAATCAAATCACACCCAAAACCATCACCTGATCCTTCCCAACCCCCAAAATCGATCAAGACTTCAAAAAAGATACTTGACATGTACTAGAAAAAGATACTCCTAATCAAGATCTATCACTATAGATATAGATGAGTCATTTTGGAGCATCCTGAAGGATTTTTGATGTTCTAGACGAAAATCAAATCACACCCAAAACCATCACCTGATCCTTCCCAACCCCCAAAATCGATCAAGACTTCAAAATAGATACTTGACATGTACTAGAAAAAGATACTCCTAATCAAGATCTATCATTATAGATATAGATGAGTCATTTTGGAGCATCCTGAAGGATTTTTGATGTTCTAGACGAAAATCAAATCACACCCAAAACCATCACCTGATCCTTCCCAACCCCCAAAATCGATCAAGACTTCAAAATAGATACTTGACATGTACTAGAAAAAGATACTCCTAATCAAGATCTATCATTATAGATATAGATGAGTCATTTTGGAGCATCCTGAAGGATTTTTGATGTTCTAGACGAAAATCAAATCACACCCAAAACCATCACCTGATCCTTCCCAACCCCCAAAATCGATCAAGACTTCAAAATAGATACTTGACATGTACTAGAAAAAGATACTCCTAATCAAGATCTATCATTATAGATATAGATGAGTCATTTTGGAGCATCCTGAAGGATTTTTGATTTTCTAGACGAAAATCAAATCACACCCAAAGCCATTATAGATATAGATGAGTCATTTTGGAGCATCCTGAAGGATTTTTGATGTTCTAGACGAAAATCAAATCACACCCAAAACCATCACCTGATCCTTCCCAACCCCCAAAATCGATCAAGACTTCAAAATAGATACTTGACATGTACTAGAAAAAGATACTCCTAATCAAGATCTATCATTATAGATATAGATGAGTCATTTTGGAGCATCCTGAAGGATTTTTGATGTTCTAGACGAAAATCAAATCACACCCAAAACCATCACCTGATCCTTCCCAACCCCCAAAATCGATCAAGACTTCAAAATAGATACTTGACATGTACTAGAAAAAGATACTCCTAATCAAGATCTATCATTATAGATATAGATGAGTCATTTTGGAGCATCCTGAAGGATTTTTGATGTTCTAGACGAAAATCAAATCACACCCAAAACCATCACCTGATCCTTCCCAACCCCCAAAATCGATCAAGACTTCAAAATAGATACTTGACATGTACTAGAAAAAGATACTCCTAATCAAGATCTATCATTATAGATATAGATGAGTCATTTTGGAGCATCCTGAAGGATTTTTGATGTTCTAGACGAAAATCAAATCACACCCAAAACCATCACCTGATCCTTTCCAACCCACAAAATCGATCAAGACTTCAAAATAGATACTTGACATGTACTAGAAAAAGATACTCCTAATCAAGATCTATCATTATAGATATAGATGAGTCATTTTGGAGCATCCTGAAGGATTTTTGATGTTCTAGACGAAAATCAAATCACACCCAAAACCATCACCTGATCCTTCCCAACCCCCAAAATCGATCAAGACTTCAAAATAGATACTTGACATGTACTAGAAAAAGATACTCCTAATCAAGATCTATCATTATAGATATAGATGAGTCATTTTGGAGCATCCTGAAGGATTTTTGATGTTCTAGACGAAAATCAAATCACACCCAAAACCATCACCTGATCCTTCCCAACCCCCAAAATCGATCAAGACTTCAAAATAGATACTTGACATGTACTAGAAAAAGATACTCCTAATCAAGATCTATCATTATAGATATAGATGAGTCATTTTGGAGCATCCTGAAGGATTTTTGATGTTCTAGACGAAAATCAAATCACACCCAAAACCATCACCTGATCCTTCCCAACCCCCAAAATCGATCAAGACTTCAAAATAGATACTTGACATGTACTAGAAAAAGATACTCCTAATCAAGATCTATCATTGTAGATATAGATGAGTCATTTTGGAGCATCCTGAAGGATTTTTGATGTTCTAGACGAAAATCAAATCACACCCAAAACCATCACCTGATCCTTCCCAACCCCCAAAATCGATCAAGACTTCAAAATAGATACTTGACATGTACTAGAAAAAGATACTCCTAATCAAGATCTATCATTATAGATATAGATGAGTCATTTTGGAGCATCCTGAAGGATTTTTGATGTTCTAGACGAAAATCAAATCACACCCAAAACCATCACCTGATCCTTCCCAACCCCCAAAATCGATCAACACTTCAAAATAGATACTTGACATGTACTAGAAAAAGATACTCCTAATCAAGATCTATCATTATAGATATAGATGAGTCATTTTGGAGCATCCTGAAGGATTTTTGATGTTCTAGACGAAAATCAAATCACACCCAAAACCATCACCTGATCCTTCCCAACCCCCAAAATCGATCAAGACTTCAAAATAGATACTTGACATGTACTAGAAAAAGATACTCCTAATCAAGATCTATCATTATAGATATAGATGAGTCATTTTGGAGCATCCTGAAGGATTTTTGATGTTCTAGACGAAAATCAAATCACACCCAAAACCATCACCTGATCCTTCCCAACCCCCAAAATCGATCAAGACTTCAAAATAGATACTTGACATGTACTAGAAAAAGATACTCCTAATCAAGATCTATCATTATAGATATAGATGAGTCATTTTGGAGCATCCTGAAGGATTTTTGATGTTCTAGACGAAAATCAAATCACACCCAAAACCATCACCTGATCCTTCCCAACCCCCAAAATCGATCAAGACTTCAAAATAGATACTTGACATGTACTAGAAAAAGATACTCCTAATCAAGATCTATCATTATAGATATAGATGAGTCATTTTGGAGCATCCTGAAGGATTTTTGATGTTCTAGACGAAAATCAAATCACACCCAAAACCATCACCTGATCCTTCCCAACCCCCAAAATCGATCAAGACTTCAAAATAGATACTTGACATGTACTAGAAAAAGATACTCCTAATCAAGATCTATCATTATAGATATAGATGAGTCATTTTGGAGCATCCTGAAGGATTTTTGATGTTCTAGACGAAAATCAAATCACACCCAAAACCATCACCTGATCCTTCCCAACCCCCAAAATCGATCAAGACTTCAAAATAGATACTTGACATGTACTAGAAAAAGATACTCCTAATCAAGATCTATCATTATAGATATAGATGAGTCATTTTGGAGCATCCTGAAGGATTTTTGATGTTCTAGACGAAAATCAAATCACACCCAAAACCATCACCTGATCCTTCCCAACCCCCAAAATCGATCAAGACTTCAAAATAGATACTTGACATGTACTAGAAAAAGATACTCCTAATCAAGATCTATCATTATAGATATAGATGAGTCATCCTGAAGGATTTTTGATGTTCTAGACGAAAATCAAATCACACCCAAAACCATCACCTGATCCTTCCCAACCCCCAAAATCGATCAAGACTTCAAAATAGATACTTGACATGTACTAGAAAAAGATACTCCTAATCAAGATCTATCATTGTAGATATAGATGAGTCATTTTGGAGCATCCTGAAGGATTTTTGATGTTCTAGACGAAAATCAAATCACACCCAAAACCATCACCTGATCCTTCCCAACCCCCAAAATCGATCAAGACTTCAAAATAGATACTTGACATGTACTAGAAAAAGATACTCCTAATCAAGATCTATCATTATAGATATAGATGAGTCATTTTGGAGCATCCTGAAGGATTTTTGATGTTCTAGACGAAAATAAAATCACACCCAAAACCATCACCTGATCCTTCCCAACCCCCAAAATCGATCAAGACTTCAAAATAGATACTTGACATGTACTAGAAAAAGATACTCCTAATCAAGATCTATCATTATAGATATAGATGAGTAATTTTGGAGCATCCTGAAGGATTTTTGATGTTCTAGACGAAAATCAAATCACACCCAAAACCATCACCTGATCCTTCCCAACCCCCAAAATCGATCAAGACTTCAAAATAGATACTTGACATGTACTAGAAAAAGATACTCCTAATCAAGATCTATCATTATAGATATAGATGAGTCATTTTGGAGCATCCTGAAGGATTTTTGATGTTCTAGACGAAAATCAAATCACACCCAAAACCATCACCTGATCCTTCCCAACCCCCAAAATCGATCAAGACTTCAAAATAGATACTTGACATGTACTAGAAAAAGATACTCCTTATCAAGATCTATCATTATAGATATAGATGAGTCATTTTGGAGCATCCTGAAGGATTTTTGATGTTCTAGACGAAAATCAAATCACACCCAAAACCATTACCTGATCCTTCCCAACCCCCAAAATCGATCAACACTTCAAAATAGATACTTGACATGTACTAGAAAAAGATACTCCTCATCAAGATCTATCATTATAGATATAGATGAGTCATTTTGGAGCATCCTGAAGGATTTTTGATGTTCTAGACGAAAATCAAATCACACCCAAAACCATCACCTGATCCTTCCCAACCCCCAAAATCGATCAAGACTTCAAAATAGATACTTGACATGTACTAGAAAAAGATACTAATAATCAAGATCTATCATTATAGATATAGATGAGTCATTTTGGAGCATCCTGAAGGATTTTTGATGTTCTAGACGAAAATCAAATCACACCCAAAACCATCACCTGATCCTTCCCAACCCCCAAAATCGATCAAGACTTCAAAATAGATACTTGACATGTACTAGAAAAAGATACTCCTAATCAAGATCTATCATTATAGATATAGATGAGTCATTTTGGAGCATCCTGAAGGATTTTTGATGTTCTAGACGAAAATCAAATCACACCCAAAACCATCACCTGATCCTTCCCAACCCCCAAAATCGATCAAGACTTCAAAATAGATACTTGACATGTACTAGAAAAAGATACTCCTAATCAAGATCTATCATTATAGATATAGATGAGTCATTTTGGAGCATCCTGAAGGATTTTTGATGTTCTAGACGAAAATCAAATCACACCCAAAACCATCACCTGATCCTTCCTAACCCCCAAAATCGATCAAGACTTCAAAATAGATACTTGACATGTACTAGAAAAAGATACTCCTAATCAAGATCTATCATTATAGATATAGATGAGTCATTTTGGAGCATCCTGAAGGATTTTTGATGTTCTAGACGAAAATCAAATCACACCCAAAACCATCACCTGATCCTTCCCAACCCCCAAAATCGATCAAGACTTCAAAATAGATACTTGACATGTACTAGAAAAAGATACTCCTAATCAAGATCTATCATTATAGATATAGATGAGTCATTTTGGAGCATCCTGAAGGATTTTTGATGTTCTAGACGAAAATCAAATCACACCCAAAACCATCACCTGATCCTTCCCAACCCCCAAAATCGATCAACACTTCAAAATAGATACTTGACATGTACTAGAAAAAGATACTCCTAATCAAGATCTATCATTATAGATATAGATGAGTCATTTTGGAGCATCCTGAAGGATTTTTGATGTTCTAGACGAAAATCAAATCACACCCAAAACCATCACCTGATCCTTCCCAACCCCCAAAATCGATCAAGACTTCAAAATAGATACTTGACATGTACTAGAAAAAGATACTCCTAATCAAGATCTATCATTATAGATATAGATGAGTCATTTTGGAGCATCCTGAAGGATTTTTGATGTTCTAGACGAAAATCAAATCACACCCAAAACCATCACCTGATCCTTCCCAACCCCCAAAATCGATCAAGACTTCAAAATAGATACTTGACATGTACTAGAAAAAGATACTCCTAATCAAGATCTATCATTATAGATATAGATGAGTCATTTTGGAGCATCCTGAAGGATTTTTGATGTTCTAGACGAAAATCAAATCACACCCAAAACCATCACCTGATCCTTCCCAACCCCCAAAATCGATCAACACTTCAAAATAGATACTTGACATGTACTAGAAAAAGATACTCCTAATCAAGATCTATCATTATAGATATAGATGAGTCATTTTGGAGCATCCTGAAGGATTTTTGATGTTCTAGACGAAAATCAAATCACACCCAAAACCATCACCTGATCCTTCCCAACCCCCAAAATCGATCAAGACTTCAAAATAGATACTTGACATGTACTAGAAAAAGATACTCCTAATCAAGATCTATCATTATAGATATAGATGAGTCATTTTGGAGCATCCTGAAGGATTTTTGATGTTCTAGACGAAAATCAAATCACACCCAAAACCATCACCTGATCCTTCCCAACCCCCAAAATCGATCAAGACTTCAAAATAGATACTTGACATGTACTAGAAAAAGATACTCCTAATCAAGATCTATCATTATAGATATAGATGAGTCATTTTGGAGCATCCTGAAGGATTTTTGATGTTCTAGACGAAAATCAAATCACACCCAAAACCATCACCTGATCCTTCCCAACCCCCAAAATCGATCAAGACTTCAAAATAGATACTTGACATGTACTAGAAAAAGATACTCCTAATCAAGATCTATCATTATAGATATAGATGAGTCATTTTGGAGCATCCTGAAGGATTTTTGATGTTCTAGACGAAAATCAAATCACACCCAAAACCATCACCTGATCCTTCCCAACCCCCAAAATCGATCAAGACTTCAAAATAGATACTTGACATGTACTAGAAAAAGATACTCCTAATCAAGATCTATCATTATATATATATAGATGAGTCATTTTGGAGCATCCTGAAGGATTTTTGATGTTCTAGACGAAAATCAAATCACACCCAAAACCATCACCTGATCCTTCCCAACCCCCAAAATCGATCAAGACTTCAAAATAGATACTTGACATGTACTAGAAAAAGATACTCCTAATCAAGATCTATCATTATAGATATAGATGAGTCATTTTGGAGCATCCTGAAGGATTTTTGATGTTCTAGACGAAAATCAAATCACACCCAAAACCATCACCTGATCCTTCCCAACCCCCAAAATCGATCAACACTTCAAAATAGATACTTGACATGTACTAGAAAAAGATACTCCTAATCAAGATCTATCATTATAGATATAGATGAGTCATTTTGGAGCATCCTGAAGGATTTTTGATGTTCTAGACGAAAATCAAATCACACCCAAAACCATTACCTGATCCTTCCCAACCCCCAAAATCGATCAAGACTTCAAAATAGATACTTGACAGGTACTAGAAAGAGATACTCCTAATCAAGATCTATCATTATAGATATAGATGAGTCATTTTGGAGCATCCTGAAGGATTTTTGATGTTCTAGACGAAAATCAAATCACACCCAAAACCATCACCTGATCCTTCCCAACCCCCAAAATCGATCAAGACTTCAAAATAGATACTTGACATGTACTAGAAAAAGATACTCCTAATCAAGATCTATCATTATAGATATAGATGAGTCATTTTGGAGCATCCTGAAGGATTTTTGATGTTCTAGACGAAAATCAAATCACACCCAAAACCATCACCTGATCCTTCCCAACCCCCAAAATCGATCAACACTTCAAAATAGATACTTGACATGTACTAGAAAAAGATACTCCTAATCAAGATCTATCATTATAGATATAGATGAGTCATTTTGGAGCATCCTAAAGGATTTTTGATGTTCTAGACGAAAATCAAATCACACCCAAAACCATCACCTGATCCTTCCCAACCCCCAAAATCGATCAAGACTTCAAAATAGATACTTGACATGTACTAGAAAAAGATACTCCTAATCAAGATCTATCATTATAGATATAGATGAGTCATTTTGGAGCATCCTGAAGGATTTTTGATGTTCTAGACGAAAATCAAATCACACCCAAAACCATCACCTGATCCTTCCCAACCCCCAAAATCGATCAAGACTTCAAAATAGATACTTGACATGTACTAGAAAAAGATACTCCTAATCAAGATCTATCATTATAGATATAGATGAGTCATTTTGGAGCATCCTGAAGGATTTTTGATGTTCTAGACGAAAATCAAATCACACCCAAAACCATTATAGATATAGATGAGTCATTTTGGAGCATCCTGAAGGATTTTTGATGTTCTAGACGAAAATCAAATCACACCCAAAACCATCACCTGATCCTTCCCAACCCCCAAAATCGATCAAGACTTCAAAATAGATACTTGACATGTACTAGAAAAAGATACTCCTAATCAAGATCTATCATTATAGATATAGATGAGTCATTTTGGAGCATCCTGAAGGATTTTTGATGTTCTAGACGAAAATCAAATCACACCCAAAACCATCACCTGATCCTTCCCAACCCCCAAAATCGATCAAGACTTCAAAATAGATACTTGACATGTACTAGAAAAAGATACTCCTAATCAAGATCTATCATTATAGATATAGATGAGTCATTTTGGAGCATCCTGAAGGATTTTTGATGTTCTAGACGAAAATCAAATCACACCCAAAACCATCACCTGATCCTTCCCAACCCCCAAAATCGATCAAGACTTCAAAATAGATACTTGACATGTACTAGAAAAAGATACTCCTAATCAAGATCTATCATTATAGATATAGATGAGTCATTTTGGAGCATCCTGAAGGATTTTTGATGTTCTAGACGAAAATCAAATCACACCCAAAACCATCACCTGATCCTTCCCAACCCCCAAAATCGATCAAGACTTCAAAATAGATACTTGACATGTACTAGAAAAAGATACTCCTAATAAAGATCTATCATTATAGATATAGATGAGTCATTTTGGAGCATCCTGAAGGATTTTTGATGTTCTAGACGAAAATCAAATCACACGCAAAACCATCACCTGATCCTTCCCAACCCCCAAAATCGATCAAGACTTCAAAATAGATACTTGACATGTACTAGAAAAAGATACTCCTAATCAAGATCTATCATTATAGATATAGATGAGTCATTTTGGAGCATCCTGAAGGATTTTTGATGTTCTAGACGAAAATCAAATCACACCCAAAACCATCACCTGATCCTTCCCAACCCCCAAAATCGATCAAGACTTCAAAATAGATACTTGACATGTACTAGAAAAAGATACTCCTAATCAAGATCTATCATTATAGATATAGATGAGTCATTTTGGAGCATCCTGAAGGATTTTTGATGTTCTAGACGAAAATCAAATCACACCCAAAACCATCACCTGATCCTTCCCAACCCCCAAAATCGATCAAGACTTCAAAATAGATACTTGACATGTACTAGAAAAAGATACTCCTAATCAAGATCTATCATTATAGATATAGATGAGTCATTTTGGAGCATCCTGAAGGATTTTTGATGTTCTAGACGAAAATCAAATCACACCCAAAACCATCACCTGATCCTTCCCAACCCCCAAAATCGATCAAGACTTCAAAATAGATACTTGACATGTACTAGAAAAAGATGCTCCTAATCAAGATCTATCATTATAGATATAGATGAGTCATTTTGGAGCATCCTGAAGGATTTTTGATGTTCTAGACGAAAATCAAATCACACCCAAAACCATCACCTGATCCTTCCCAACCCCCAAAATCGATCAAGACTTCAAAATAGATACTTGACATGTACTAGAAAAAGATACTCCTAATCAAGATCTATCATTATAGATATAGATGAGTCATTTTGGAGCATCCTGAAGGATTTTTGATGTTCTAGACGAAAATCAAATCACACCCAAAACCATCACCTGATCCTTCCCAACCCCCAAAATCGATCAAGACTTCAAAAAAGATACTTGACATGTACTAGAAAAAGATACTCCTAATCAAGATCTATCATTATAGATATAGATGAGTCATTTTGGAGCATCCTGAAGGATTTTTGATGTTCTAGACGAAAATCAAATCACACCCAAAACCATCACCTGATCCTTCCCAACCCCCAAAATCGATCAAGACTTCAAAATAGATACTTGACATGTACTAGAAAAAGATGCTCCTAATCAAGATCTATCATTATAGATATAGATGAGTCATTTTGGAGCATCCTGAAGGATTTTTGATGTTCTAGACGAAAATCAAATCACACCCAAAACCATCACCTGATCCTTCCCAACCCCCAAAATTGATCAAGACTTCAAAATAGATACTTGACATGTACTAGAAAAAGATACTCCTAATCAAGATCTATCATTATAGATATAGATGAGTCATTTTGGAGCATCCTGAAGGATTTTTGATGTTCTAGACGAAAATCAAATCACACCCAAAACCATCACCTGATCCTTCCCAACCCCCAAAATCGATCAACACTTCAAAATAGATACTTGACATGTACTAGAAAAAGATACTCCTAATCAAGATCTATCATTATAGATATAGATGAGTCATTTTGGAGCATCCTGAAGGATTTTTGATGTTCTAGACGAAAATCAAATCACACCCAAAACCATCACCTGATCCTTCCCAACCCCCAAAATCGATCAAGACTTCAAAATAGATACTTGACATGTACTAGAAAAAGATACTCCTAATCAAGATCTATCATTATAGATATAGATGAGTCATTTTGGAGCATCCTGAAGGATTTTTGATGTTCTAGACGAAAATCAAATCACACGCAAAACCATCACCTGATCCTTGCCAACCCCCAAAATCGATCAAGACTTCAAAATAGATACTTGACATGTACTAGAAAAAGATACTCCTAATCAAGATCTATCATTATAGATATAGATGAGTCATTTTGGAGCATCCTGAAGGATTTTTGATGTTCTAGACGAAAATCAAATCACACCCAAAACCATCACCTGATCCTTCCCAACCCCCAAAATCGATCAAGACTTCAAAATAGATACTTGAGATGTACTAGAAAAAGATACTCCTAATCAAGATCTATCATTATAGATATAGATGAGCCATTTTGGAGCATCCTGAAGGATTTTTGATGTTCTAGACGAAAATCAAATCACACCCAAAACCATCACCTGATCCTTCCCAACCCCCAAAATCGATCAAGACTTCAAAATAGATACTTGACATGTACTAGAAAAAGATACTCCTAATCAAGATCTATCATTATAGATATAGATGAGTCATTTTGGAGCATCCTGAAGGATTTTTGATGTTCTAGACGAAAATCAAATCACACCCAAAACCATCACCTGATCCTTCCCAACCCCCAAAATCGATCAAGACTTCAAAATAGATACTTGACATGTACTAGAAAAAGATACTCCTAATCAAGATCTATCATTATAGATATAGATGAGTCATTTTGGAGCATCCTGAAGGATTTTTGATGTTCTAGACGAAAATCAAATCACACCCAAAACCATCACCTGATCCTTCCCAACCCCCAAAATCGATCAAGACTTCAAAATAGATACTTGACATGTACTAGAAAAAGATACTCCTAATCAAGATCTATCATTATAGATATAGATGAGTCATTTTGGAGCATCCTGAAGGATTTTTGATGTTCTAGACGAAAATCAAATCACACCCAAAACCATCACCTGATCCTTCCCAACCCCCAAAATCGATCAAGACTTCAAAATAGATACTTGACATGTACTAGAAAAAGATGCTCCTAATCAAGATCTATCATTATAGATATAGATGAGTCATTTTGGAGCATCCTGAAGGATTTTTGATGTTCTAGACGAAAATCAAATCACACCCAAAACCATCACCTGATCCTTCCCAACCCCCAAAATCGATCAAGACTTCAAAATAGATACTTGACATGTACTAGAAAAAGATACTCCTAATCAAGATCTATCATTATAGATATAGATGAGTCATTTTGGAGCATCCTGAAGGATTTTTGATGTTCTAGACGAAAATCAAATCACACCCAAAACCATCACCTGATCCTTCCCAACCCCCAAAATCGATCAAGACTTCAAAATAGATACTTGACATGTACTAGAAAAAGATACTCTTAATCAAGATCTATCATTATAGATATAGATGAGTCATTTTGGAGCATCCTGAAGGATTTTTGATGTTCTAGACGAAAATCAAATCACACCCAAAACCATCACCTGATCCTTCCCAACCCCCAAAATCGATCAAGACTTCAAAATAGATACTTGACATGTACTAGAAAAAGATACTCCTAATCAAGATCTATCATTATAGATATAGATGAGTCATTTTGGAGCATCCTGAAGGATTTTTGATGTTCTAGACGAAAATCAAATCACACCCAAAACCATCACCTGATCCTTCCCAACCCCCAAAATCGATCAAGACTTCAAAATAGATACTTGACATGTACTAGAAAAAGATACTCCTAATCAAGATCTATCATTATAGATATAGATGAGTCATTTTGGAGCATCCTGAAGGATTTTTGATGTTCTAGACGAAAATCAAATCACACCCAAAACCATCACCTGATCCTTCCCAACCCCCAAAATCGATCAAGACTTCAAAATAGATACTTGACATGTACTAGAAAAAGATACTCCTAATCAAGATCTATCATTATAGATATAGATGAGTCATTTTGGAGCATCCTGAAGGATTTTCTGATGTTCTAGATGAAAATCAAATCACACCCAAAACCATCACCTGATCCTTCCCAACCCCCAAAATCGATCAAGACTTCAAAATAGATACTTGACATGTACAAGAAAAAGATACTCCTAATCAAGATCTATCATTATAGATATAGATGAGTCATTTTGGAGCATCCTGAAGGATTTTTGATGTTCTAGACGAAAATCAAATCACACCCAAAACCATCACCTGATCCTTCCCAACCCCCAAAATCGATCAAGACTTCAAAATAGATACTTGACATGTACTAGAAAAAGATACTCCTAATCAAGATCTATCATTATAGATATAGATGAGTCATTTTGGAGCATCCTGAAGGATTTTTGATGTTCTAGACGAAAATCAAATCACACCCAAAAACCATCACCTGATCCTTCCCAACCCCCAAAATCGATCAAGACTTCAAAATAGATACTTGACATGTACTAGAAAAAGATACTCCTAATCAAGATCTATCATTATAGATATAGATGAGTCATTTTGGAGCATCCTGAAGGATTTTTGATGTTCTAGACGAAAATCAAATCACACCCAAAACCATCACCTGATCCTTCCCAACCCCCAAAATCGATCAAGACTTCAAAATAGATACTTGACATGTACTAGAAAAAGATACTCCTAATCAAGATCTATCATTATAGATATAGATGAGTCATTTTGGAGCATCCTGAAGGATTTTTGATGTTCTAGACGAAAATCAAATCACACCCAAAACCATCACCTGATCCTTCCCAACCCCCAAAATCGATCAAAACTTCAAAATAGATACTTGACATGTACTAGAAAAAGATACTCCTAATCAAGATCTTATCATTATAGATATAGATGAGTCATTTTGGAGCATCCTGAAGGATTTTTGATGTTCTAGACGAAAATCAAATCACACCCAAAACCATCACCTGATCCTTCCCAACCCCCAAAATCGATCAAGACTTCAAAATAGATACTTGACATGTACTAGAAAAAGATACTCCTAATCAAGATCTATCATTATAGATATAGATGAGTCATTTTGGAGCATCCTGAAGGATTTTTGATGTTCTAGACGAAAATCAAATCACACCCAAAACCATCACCTGATCCTTCCCAACCCCCAAAATCGATCAAGACTTCAAAATAGATACTTGACATGTACTAGAAAAAGATACTCCTAATCAAGATCTATCATTATAGATATAGATGAGTCATTTTGGAGCATCCTGAAGGATTTTTTGATGTTCTAGACGAAAACAAATCACACCAAAACCATCACTGATCCTTCCCAACCCCCAAAATCGATCAAGACTTCAAATAGATACTTGACATGTACTAGAAAAAGATACTCCTAATCAAGATCTATCATTATAGAATAGATGAGTCATTTTGGAGCAATACCGAAGGATTTTTGATGTTCTAGACACCCAAAACCATCACCTGATCCTTTTCAACCCCCAAAATCGATCAAGACTTCAAAATAGATACTTGACATGTACTAGAAAAAGATACTCCTAATCAAGATCTATCATTATAGATATGGATGAGTCATTTTGGAGCATCCTGAAGGATTTTTGATGTTCTAGACGAAAATCAAATCACACCCAAAACCATCACCTGATCCTTCCCAACCCCCAAAATCGATCAAGACTTCAAAATAGATACTTGACATGTACTAGAAAAAGATACTCCTAATCAAGATCTATCATTATAGATATAGATGAGTCATTTTGGAGCATCCTGAAGGATTTTTGATGTTCTAGACGAAAATCAAATCACACCCAAAACCATCACCTGATCCTTCCCAACCCCCAAAATCGATCAAGACTTCAAAATAGATACTTGACATGTACTAAAAAAAGATACTCCTAATCAAGATCTATCATTATAGATATAGATGAGTCATTTTGGAGCATCCTGAAGGATTTTTGATGTTCTAGACGAAAATCAAATCACACCCAAAACCATCACCTGATCCTTCCCAACCCCCAAAATCGATCAAGAATTCAAAATAGATACTTGACATGTACTAGAAAAAGATACTCCTAATCAAGATCTATCATTATAGATATAGATGAGTCATTTTGGAGCATCCTGAAGGATTTTTGATGTTCTAGACGAAAATCAAATCACACCCAAAACCATCACCTGATCCTTCCCAACCCCCAAAATCGATCAAGACTTCAAAATAGATACTTGACATGTACTAGAAAAAGATACTCCTAATCAAGATCTATCATTATAGATATAGATGAGTCATTTTGGAGCATCCTGAAGGATTTTTGATGTTCTAGACGAAAATCAAATCACACCCAAAACCATCACCTGATCCTTCCCAACCCCCAAAATCGATCAAGACTTCAAAATAGATACTTGACATGTACTAGAAAAAGATACTCCTAATCAAGATCTATCATTATAGATATAGATGAGTCATTTTGGAGCATCCTGAAGGATTTTTGATGTTCTAGACGAAAATCAAATCACACCCAAAACCATCACCTGATCCTTCCCAACCCCCAAAATCGATCAAGACTTCAAAATAGATACTTGACATGTACTAGAAAAAGATACTCCTAATCAAGATCTATCATTATAGATATAGATGAGTCATTTTGGAGCATCCTGAAGGATTTTTGATGTTCTAGACGAAAATCAAATCACACCCAAAACCATCACCTGATCCTTCCCAACCCCCAAAATCGATCAAGACTTCAAAATAGATACTTGACATGTACTAGAAAAAGATACTCCTAATCAAGATCTATCATTATAGATATAGATGAGTCATTTTGGAGCATCCTGAAGGATTTTTGATGTTCTAGACGAAAATCAAATCACACCCAAAACCATCACCTGATCCTTCCCAACCCCCAAAATCGATCAAGACTTCAAAATAGATACTTGACATGTACTAGAAAAAGATACTCCTAATCAAGATCTATCATTATAGATATAGATGAGTCATTTTGGAGCATCCTGAAGGATTTTTGATGTTCTAGACGAAAATCAAATCACACCCAAAACCATCACCTGATCCTTCCCAACCCCCAAAATCGATCAAGACTTCAAAATAGATACTTGACATGTACTAGAAAAAGATACTCCTAATCAAGATCTATCATTATAGATATAGATGAGTCATTTTGGAGCATCCTGAAGGATTTTTGATGTTCTAGACGAAAATCAAATCACACCCAAAACCATCACCTGATCCTTCCCAACCCCCAAAATCGATCAAGACTTCAAAATAGATACTTGACATGTACTAGAAAAAGATGCTCCTAATCAAGATCTATCATTATAGATATAGATGAGTCATTTTGGAGCATCCTGAAGGATTTTTGATGTTCTAGACGAAAATCAAATCACACCCAAAACCATCACCTGATCCTTCCCAACCCCCAAAATCGATCAAGACTTCAAAATAGATACTTGACATGTACTAGAAAAAGATACTCCTAATCTAGATCTATCATTATAGATATAGATGAGTCATTTTGGAGCATCCTGAAGGATTTTTGATGTTCTAGACGAAAATCAAATCACACCCAAAACCATCACCTGATCCTTCCCAACCCCCAAAATCGATCAAGACTTCAAAATAGATACTTGACATGTACTAGAAAAAGATACTCCTAATCAAGATCTATCATTATAGATATAGATGAGTCATTTTGGAGCATCCTGAAGGATTTGTGATGTTCTAGACGAAAATCAAATCACACCCAAAACCATCACCTGATCCTTCCCAACCCCCAAAATCGATCAAGACTTCAAAATAGATACTTGACATGTACTAGAAAAAGATACTCCTAATCAAGATCTATCATTATAGATATAGATGAGTCATTTTGGAGCATCCTGAAGGATTTTTGATGTTCTAGACGAGAATCAAATCACACCCAAAACCATCACCTGATCCTTCCCAACCCCCAAAATCGATCAAGACTTCAAAATAGATACTTGACATGTACTAGAAAAAGATACTCCTAATCAAGATCTATCATTATAGATATAGATGAGTCATTTTGGAGCATCCTGAAGGATTTTTGATGTTCTAGACGAAAATCAAATCACACCCAAAACCATCACCTGATCCTTCCCAACCCCCAAAATCGATCAAGACTTCAAAATAGATACTTGACATGTACTAGAAAAAGATACTCCTAATCAAGATCTATCATTATAGATATAGATGAGTCATTTTGGAGCATCCTGAAGGATTTTTGATGTTCTAGACGAAAATCAAATCACACCCAAAACCATCACCTGATCCTTCCCAACCCCCAAAATCGATCAAGACTTCAAAATAGATACTTGACATGTACTAGAAAAAGATACTCCTAATCAAGATCTATCATTATAGATATAGATGAGTCATTTTGGAGCATCCTGAAGGATTTTTGATGTTCTAGACGAAAATCAAATCACACCCAAAACCATCACCTGATCCTTCCCAACCCCCAAAATCGATCAAGACTTCAAAATAGATACTTGACATGTACTAGAAAAAGATACTCCTAATCAAGATCTATCATTATAGATATAGATGAGTCATTTTGGAGCATCCTGAAGGATTTTTGATGTTCTAGACGAAAATCAAATCACACCCAAAACCATCACCTGATCCTTCCCAACCCCCAAAATCGATCAAGACTTCAAAATAGATACTTGACATGTACTAGAAAAAGATACTCCTAATCAAGATCTATCATTATAGATATAGATGAGTCATTTTGGAGCATCCTGAAGGATTTTTGATGTTCTAGACGAAAATCAAATCACACCCAAAACCATCACCTGATCCTTCCCAACCCCCAAAATCGATCAAGACTTCAAAATAGATACTTGACATGTACTAGAAAAAGATACTCCTAATCAAGATCTATCATTATAGATATAGATGAGTCATTTTGGAGCATCCTGAAGGATTTTTGATGTTCTAGACGAAAATCAAATCACACCCAAAACCATCACCTGATCCTTCCCAACCCCCAAAATCGATCAAGACTTCAAAATAGATACTTGACATGTACTAGAAAAAGATACTCCTAATCAAGATCTATCATTATAGATATAGATGAGTCATTTTGGAGCATCCTGAAGGATTTTTGATGTTCTAGACGAAAATCAAATCACACCCAAAACCATCACCTGATCCTTCCCAACCCCCAAAATCGATCAAGACTTCAAAATAGATACTTGACATGTACTAGAAAAAGATACTCCTAATCAAGATCTATCATTATAGATATAGATGAGTCATTTTGGAGCATCCTGAAGGATTTTTGATGTTCTAGACGAAAATCAAATCACACCCAAAACCATCACCTGATCCTTCCCAACCCCCAAAATCGATCAAGACTTCAAAATATATACTTGACATGTACTAGAAAAAGATACTCCTAATCAAGATCTATCATTATAGATATAGATGAGTCATTTTGGAGCATCCTGAAGGATTTTTGATGTTCTAGACGAAAATCAAATCACACCCAAAACCATCACCTGATCCTTCCCAACCCCCAAAATCGATCAAGACTTCAAAATAGATACTTGACATGTACTAGAAAAAGATACTCCTAATCAAGATCTATCATTATAGATATAGATGAGTCATTTTGGAGCATCCTGAAGGATTTTTGATGTTCTAGACGAAAATCAAATCACACCCAAAACCATCACCTGATCCTTCCCAACCCCCAAAATCGATCAAGACTTCAAAATAGATACTTGACATGTACTAGAAAAAGATGCTCCTAATCAAGATCTATCATTATAGATATAGATGAGTCATTTTGGAGCATCCTGAAGGATTTTTGATGTTCTAGACGAAAATCAAATCACACCCAAAACCATCACCTGATCCTTCCCAACCCCCAAAATCGATCAAGACTTCAAAATAGATACTTGACATGTACTAGAAAAAGATACTCCTAATCAAGATCTATCATTATAGATATAGATGAGTCATTTTGGAGCATCCTGAAGGATTTTTGATGTTCTAGACGAAAATAAAATCACACCCAAAACCATCACCTGATCCTTCCCAACCCCCAAAATCGATCAAGACTTTAAAATAGATACTTGACATGTACTAGAAAAAGACACTCCTAATCAAGATCTATCATTATAGATATAGATGAGTCATTTTGGAGCATCCTGAAGGATTTTTGATGTTCTAGACGAAAATCAAATCACACCCAAAACCATCACCTGATCCTTCCCAACCCCTAAAATCGATCAAGACTTCAAAATAGATACTTGAAATGTACTAGAAAAAGATACTCCTAATCAAGATCTATCATTATAGATATAGATGAGTCATTTTGGAGCATCCTGAAGGATTTTTGATGTTCTAGACGAAAATCAAATCACACCCAAAACCATCACCTGATCCTTCCCAACCCCCAAAATCGATCAAGACTTCAAAATAGATACTTGACATGTACTAGAAAAAGATACTCCTAATCAAGATCTATCATTATAGATATAGATGAGTCATTTTGGAGCATCCTGAAGGATTTTTGATGTTCTAGACGAAAATCAAATCACACCCAAAACCATCACCTGATCCTTCCCAACCCCCAAAATCGATCAAGACTTCAAAATAGATACTTGACATGTACTAGAAAAAGATACTCCTAATCAAGATCTATCATTATAGATATAGATGAGTCATTTTGGAGCATCCTGAAGGATTTTTGATGTTCTAGACGAAAATCAAATCACACCCAAAACCATCACCTGATCCTTCCCAACCCCCAAAATCGATCAAGACTTCAAAATAGATACTTGACATGTACTAGAAAGAGATACTCCTAATCAAGATCTATCATTATAGATATAGATGTGTCATTTTGGAGCATCCTGAAGGATTTTTGATGTTCTAGACGAAAATCAAATCACACCCAAAACCATCACCTGATCCTTCCCAACCCCCAAAATCGATCAAGACTTCAAAATAGATACTTGACATGTACTAGAAAAAGATACTCCTAATCAAGATTTATCATTATAGATATAGATGAGTCATTTTGGAGCATCCTGAAGGATTTTTGATGTTCTAGACGAAAATCAAATCACACCCAAAACCATCACATGATCCTTCCCAACCCCCAAAATCGATCAAGACTTCAAAATAGATACTTGACATGTACTAGAAAAAGATACTCCTAATCAAGATCTATCATTATAGATATAGATGAGTCATTTTGGAGCATCCTGAAGGATTTTTGATGTTCTAGACGAAAATCAAATCACACCCAAAACCATCACCTGATCCTTCCCAACCCCCAAACTCGATCAAGACTTCAAAATAGATACTTGACATGTACTAGAAAAAGATACTCCTAATCAAGATCTATCATTATAGATATAGATGAGTCATTTTGGAGCATCGTGAAGGATTTTTGATGTTCTAGACGAAAATCAAATCACACCCAAAACCATCACCTGATCCTTCCCAACCCCCAAAATCGATCAACACTTCAAAATAGATACTTGACATGTACTAGAAAAAGATACTCCTAATCAAGATCTATCATTATAGATATAGATGAGTCATTTTGGAGCATCCTGAAGGATTTTTGATGTTCTAGACGAAAATCAAATCACACCCAAAACCATCACCTGATCCTTCCCAACCGCCAAAATCGATCAACACTTCAAAATAGATACTTGACATGTACTAGAAAAAGATACTCCTAATAAAGATCTATCATTATAAATATAGATGAGTCATTTTGGAGCATCCTGAAGGATTTTTGATGTTCTAGACGAAAATCAAATCACACCCAAAACCATCACCTGATCCTTCCCAACCCCCAAAATCGATCAAGACTTCAAAATAGATACTTGACATGTACTAGAAAAAGATACTCCTAATCAAGATCTATCATTATAGATATAGATGAGTCATTTTGGAGCATCCTGAAGGATTTTTGATGTTCTAGACGAAAATCAAATCACACCCAAAACCATCACCTGATCCTTCCCAACCCCCAAAATCGATCAAGACTTCAAAATAGATACTTGACATGTACTAGAAAAAGATACTCCTAATCAAGATCTATCATTATAGATATAGATGAGTCATTTTGGAGCATCCTGAAGGATTTTTGATGTTCTAGACGAAAATCAAATCACACCCAAAACCATCACCTGATCCTTCCCAACCCCCAAAATCGATCAACACTTCAAAATAGATACTTGACATGTACTAGAAAAAGATACTCCTAATCAAGATCTATCATTATAGATATAGATAAGTCATTTTGGAGCATCCTGAAGGATTTTTGATGTTCTAGACGAACATCAAATCACACCCAAAACCATCACCTGATCCTTCCCAACCCCCAAAATCGATCAACACTTCAAAATAGATACTTGACATGTACTAGAAAAAGATACTCCTAATCAAGATCTATCATTATAGATATAGATGAGTCATTTTGGAGCATCCTGAAGGATTTTTGATGTTCTAGACGAAAATCAAATCACACCCAAAACCATCACCTGATCCTTCCCAACCCCCAAAATCGATCAAGACTTCAAAATAGATACTTGACATGTACTAGAAAAAGATACTCCTAATCAAGATCTATCATTATAGATATAGATGAGTCATTTTGGAGCATCCTGAAGGATTTTTGATGTTCTAGACGAAAATCAAATCACACCCAAAACCATCACCTGATCCTTCCCAACCCCCAAAATCGATCAAGACTTCAAAATAGATACTTGACATGTACTAGAAAAAGATACTCCTAATCAAGATCTATCATTATAGATATAGATGAGTCATTTTGGAGCATCCTGAAGGATTTTTGATGTTCTAGACGAAAATCAAATCATACCCAAAACCATCACCTGATCCTTCCCAACCCCCAAAATCGATCAAGACTTCAAAATAGATACTTGACATGTACCAGAAAAAGATACTCCTAATCAAGATCTATCATTATAGATATAGATGAGTCATTTTGGAGCATCCTGAAGGATTTTTGATGTTGTAGATGAAAATCAAATCACACCCAAAACCATCACCTGATCCTTCCCAACCCCCAAAATCGATCAAGACTTCAAAATAGATACTTGACATGTACTAGAAAAAGATACCCCTAATCAAGATCTATCATTATAGATATAGATGAGTCATTTTGGAGCATCCTGAAGGATTTTTGATGTTCTAGACGAAAATCAAATCACACCCAAAACCATCACCTGATCCTTCCCAACCCCCAAAATCGATCAAGACTTCAAAATAGATACTTAACATGTACTAGAAAAAGATACTCCTAATCAAGATCTATCATTATAGATATAGATGAGTCATTTTGGAGCATCCTGAAGGATTTTTGATGTTCTAGACGAAAATCAAATCACACCCAAAACCATCACCTGATCCTTCCCAACCCCCAAAATCGATCAAGACTTCAAAATAGATACTTGACATGTACTAGAAAAAGATACTCCTAATCAAGATCTATCATTATAGATATAGATGAGTCATTTTGGAGCATCCTGAAGGATTTTTGATGTTCTAGACGAAAATCAAATCACACCCAAAACCATCACCTGATCCTTCCCAACCCCCAAAATCGATCAAGACTTCAAAATAGATACTTGACATGTACTAGAAAAAGATACTCCTAATCAAGATCTATCATTATAGATATAGATGAGTCATTTTGGAGCATCCTGAAGGATTTTTGATGTTCTAGACGAAAATCAAATCACACCCAAAACCATCACCTGATCCTTCCCAACCCCCAAAATCGATCAAGACTTCAAAATAGATACTTGACATGTACTAGAAAAAGATACTCCTAATCAAGATCTATCATTATAGATATAGATGAGTCATTTTGGAGCATCCTGAAGGATTTTTGATGTTCTAGACGAAAATCAAATCACACCCAAAACCATCATCTGATCCTTCCCAACCCCCAAAATCGATCAAGACTTCAAAATAGATACTTGACATGTACTAGAAAAAGATACTCCTAATCAAGATCTATCATTATAGATACAGATGAGTCATTTTGGAGCATCCTGAAGGATTTTTGATGTTCTAGACGAAAATCAAATCACACCCAAAACCATCACCTGATCTTTCCCAACCCCCAAAATCGATCAAGACTTCAAAATAGATACTTGACATGTACTAGAAAAAGATACTCCTAATCAAGATCTATCATTATAGATATAGATGAGTCATTTTGGAGCATCCTGAAGGATTTTTGATGTTCTAGACGAAAATCAAATCACACCCAAAACCATCACCTGATCCTTCCCAACCCCTAAAATCGATCAAGACTTCAAAATAGATACTTGACATGTACTAGAAAAAGATACTCCTAATCAAGATCTATCATTATAGATATAGATGAGTCATTTTGGAGCATCCTGAAGGATTTTTGATGTTCTAGACGAAAATCAAATCACACCCAAAACCATCACCTGATCCTTCCCAACCCCCAAAATCGATCAAGACTTCAAAATAGATACTTGACATGTACTCGAAAAAGATACTCCTAATCAAGATCTATCATTATAGATATAGATGAGTCATTTTGGAGCATCCTGAAGGATTTTTGATGTTCTAGACGAAAATCAAATCACACCCAAAACCATCACCTGATCCTTCCCAACCCCCAAAATCGATCAAGACTTCAAAATAGATACTTGACATGTACTAGAAAAAGATACTCCTAATCAAGATCTATCATTATAGATATAGATGAGTCATTTTGGAGCATCCTGAAGGATTTTTGATGTTCTAGACGAAAATCAAATCACACCCAAAACCATCACCTGATCCTTCCCAACCCCCAAAATCGATCAAGACTTCAAAATAGATACTTGACATGTACTAGAAAAAGATACTCCTAATCAAGATCTATCATTATAGATATAGATGAGTCATTTTGGAGCATCCTGAAGGATTTTTGATGTTCTAGACGAAAATCAAATCACACCCAAAACCATCACCTGATCCTTCCCAACCCCAAAATCGATCAAGACTTCAAAATAGATACTTGACATGTACTAGAAAAAGATACTCCTAATCAATATCTATCATTATAGATATAGATGAGTCATTTTGGAGCATCCTGAAGGATTTTTGATGTTCTAGACGAAAATCAAATCACACCCAAAACCATCACCTGATCCTTCCCAACCCCCAAAATCGATCAAGACTTCAAAATAGATACTTGACATGTACTAGAAAAAGATACTCCTAATCAAGATCTATCATTATAGATATAGATGAGTCATTTGGAGCATCGATCAAGACTTCAAAATAGATACTTGACATGTACTAGAAAAAGATACTCCTAATCAAGATCTATCATTATAGATATAGATGAGTCATTTTGGAGCATCCTGAAGGATTTTTGATGTTCTAGACGAAAATCAAATCACACCCAAAACCATCACCTGATCCTTCCCAACCCCCAAAATCGATCAAGACTTCAAAATAGATACTTGACATGTACTAGAAAAAGATACTCCTAATCAAGATCTATCATTATAGATACAGATGAGTCATTTTGGAGCATCCTGAAGGATTTTTGATGTTCTAGACGAAAATCAAATCACACCCAAAACCATCACCTGATCTTTCCCAACCCCCAAAATCGATCAAGACTTCAAAATAGATACTTGACATGTACTAGAAAAAGATACTCCTAATCAAGATCTATCATTATAGATATAGATGAGTCATTTTGGAGCATCCTGAAGGATTTTTGATGTTCTAGACGAAAATCAAATCACACCCAAAACCATCACCTGATCCTTCCCAACCCCCAAAATCGATCAAGACTTCAAAATAGATACTTGACATGTACTAGAAAAAGATACTCCTAATCAAGATCTATCATTATAGATATAGATGAGTCATTTTGGAGCATCCTGAAGGATTTTTGATGTTCTAGACGAAAATCAAATCACACCCAAAACCATCACCTGATCCTTCCCAACCCCCAAAATCGATCAAGACTTCAAAATAGATACTTGACATGTACTAGAAAAAGATACTCCTAATCAAGATCTATCATTATAGATATAGATGAGTCATTTTGGAGCATCCTGAAGGATTTTTGATGTTCTAGACGAAAATCAAATCACACCCAAAACCATCACCTGATCCTTCCCAACCCCCAAAATCGATCAAGACTTCAAAATAGATATTTGACATGTACTAGAAAAAGATACTCCTAATCAAGATCTATCATTATAGATATAGATGAGTCATTTTGGAGCATCCTGAAGGATTTTTGATGTTCTAGACGAAAATCAAATCACACCCAAAACCATCACCTGATCCTTCCCAACCCCCAAAATCGATCAAGACTTCAAAATAGATACTTGACATGTACTAGAAAAAGATACTTCTAATCAAGATCTATCATTATAGATATAGATGAGACATTTTGGAGCATCCTGAAGGATTTTTGATGTTCTAGACGAAAATCAAATCACACCCAAAACCACCACCTGATCCTTCCCAACCCCCAAAATCGATCAAGACTTCAAAATAGATACTTGACATGTACTAGAAAAAGATACTCCTAATCAAGATTTATCATTATAGATATAGATGAGTCATTTTGGAGCATCCTGAAGGATTTTTGATGTTCTAGACGAAAATCAAATCACACCCAAAACCATCACCTGATCCTTCCCAACCCCAAAATCGATCAAGACTTCAAAATAGATACTTGACATGTACTAGAAAAAGATACTCCTAATCAAGATCTATCATTATAGATATAGATGAGTCATTTTGGAGCATCCTGAAGGATTTTTGATGTTCTAGACGAAAATCAAATCACACCCAAAACCATCACCTGATCCTTCCCAACCCCCAAAATCGATCAAGAATTCAAAATAGATACTTGACATGTACTAGAAAAAGATACTCCTAATCAAGATCTATCATTATAGATATAGATGAGTCATTTGGAGCATCGATCAAGACTTCAAAATAGATACTTGACATGTACTAGAAAAAGATACTCCTAATCAAGATCTATCATTATAGATATAGATGAGTCATTTTGGAGCATCCTGAAGGATTTTTGATGTTCTAGACGAAAATCAAATCACACCCAAAACCATCACCTGATCCTTCCCAACCCCCAAAATCGATCAAGACTTCAAAATAGATACTTGACATGTACTAGAAAAAGATACTCCTAATCAAGATCTATCATTATAGATACAGATGAGTCATTTTGGAGCATCCTGAAGGATTTTTGATGTTCTAGACGAAAATCAAATCACACCCAAAACCATCACCTGATCTTTCCCAACCCCCAAAATCGATCAAGACTTCAAAATAGATACTTGACATGTACTAGAAAAAGATACTCCTAATCAAGATCTATCATTATAGATATAGATGAGTCATTTTGGAGCATCCTGAAGGATTTTTGATGTTCTAGACGAAAATCAAATCACACCCAAAACCATCACCTGATCCTTCCCAACCCCCAAAATCGATCAAGACTTCAAAATAGATACTTGACATGTACTAGAAAAAGATACTCCTAATCAAGATCTATCATTATAGATATAGATGAGTCATTTTGGAGCATCCTGAAGGATTTTTGATGTTCTAGACGAAAATCAAATCACACCCAAAACCATCACCTGATCCTTCCCAACCCCCAAAATCGATCAAGACTTCAAAATAGATACTTGACATGTACTAGAAAAAGATACTCCTAATCAAGATCTATCATTATAGATATAGAAGAGTCATTTTGGAGCATCCTGAAGGATTTTTGATGTTCTAGACGAAAATCAAATCACACCCAAAACCATCACCTGATCCTTCCCAACCCCCAAAATCGATCAAGACTTCAAAATAGATACTTGACATGTACTAGAAAAAGATACTCCTAATCAAGATCTATCATTATAGATATAGATGAGTCATTTTGGAGCATCCTGAAGGATTTTTGATGTTCTAGACGAAAATCAAATCACACCCAAAACCATCACCTGATCCTTCCCAACCCCCAAAATCGATCAAGACTTCAAAATAGATACTTGACATGTACTAGAAAAAGATACTCCTAATCAAGATCTATCATTATAGATATAGATGAGTCATTTTGGAGCATCCTGAAGGATTTTTGATGTTCTAGACGAAAATCAAATCACACCCAAAACCATCACCTGATCCTTCCCAACCCCCAAAATCGATCAAGACTTCAAAATAGATACTTGACATGTACTAGAAAAAGATACTCCTAATCAAGATCTATCATTATAGATATAGATGAGTCATTTTGGAGCATCCTGAAGGATTTTTGATGTTCTAGACGAAAATCAAATCACACCCAAAACCATCACCTGATCCTTCCCAACCCCCAAAATCGATCAAGACTTCAAAATAGATACTTGACATGTACTAGAAAAAGATACTCCTAATCAAGATCTATCATTATAGATATAGATGAGTCATTTTGGAGCATCCTGAAGGATTTTTGATGTTCTAGACGAAAATCAAATCACACCCAAAACCATCACCTGATCCTTCCCAACCCCCAAAATCGATCAAGACTTCAAAATAGATACTTGACATGTACTAGAAAAAGATACTTCTAATCAAGATCTATCATTATAGATATAGATGAGTCATTTTGGAGCATCCTGAAGGATTTTTGATGTTCTAGACGAAAATCAAATCACACCCAAAACCACCACCTGATCCTTCCCAACCCCCAAAATCGATCAAGACTTCAAAATAGATACTTGACATGTACTAGAAAAAGATACTCCTAATCAAGATCTATCATTATAGATATAGATGAGTCATTTTGGAGCATCCTGAAGGATTTTTGATGTTCTAGACGAAAATCAAATCACACCCAAGACCATCACCTGATCCTTCCCAACTCCCAAAATCGATCAAGACTTCAAAATAGATACTTGACATGTACCAGAAAAAGATACTCCTAATCAAGATCTATCATTATAGATATAGATGAGTCATTTTGGAGCATCCTGAAGGATTTTTGATGTTCTAGACGAAAATCAAATCACACCCAAAACCATCACCTGATCCTTCCCAACCCCCAAAATCGATCAAGACTTCAAAATAGATACTTGACATGTACTAGAAAAAGATACTCCTAATCAAGATCTATCATTATAGATATAGATGAGTCATTTTGGAGCATCCTGAAGGATTTTTGATGTTCTAGACGAAAATCAAATCACACCCAAAACCATCACCTGATCCTTCCCAACCCCCAAAATCGATCAAGACTTCAAAATAGATACTTGACATGTACTAGAAAAAGATACTCCTAATCAAGATCTATCATTATAGATATAGATGAGTCATTTTGGAGCATCCTGAAGGATTTTTGATGTTCTAGACGAAAATCAAATCACACCCAAAACCATCACCTGATCCTTCCCAACCCCCAAAATCGATCAAGACTTCAAAATAGATACTTGACATGTACTAGAAAAAGATACTCCTAATCAAGATCTATCATTATAGATATAGATGAGTCATTTTGGAGCATCCTGAAGGATTTTTGATGTTCTAGACGAAAATCAAATCACACCCAAAACCATCACCTGATCCTTCCCAACCCCCAAAATCGATCAAGACTTCAAAATAGATACTTGACATGTACTAGAAAAAGATGCTCCTAATCAAGATCTATCATTATAGATATAGATGAGTCATTTTGGAGCATCCTGAAGGATTTTTGATGTTCTAGACGAAAATCAAATCACACCCAAAACCATCACCTGATCCTTCCCAACCCCCAAAATCGATCAAGACTTCAAAATAGATACTTGACATGTACTAGAAAAAGATACTCCTAATCAAGATCTATCATTATAGATATAGATGAGTCATTTTGGAGCATCCTGAAGGATTTTTGATGTTCTAGACGAAAATCAAATCACACCCAAAACCATCACCTGATCCTTCCCAACCCCCAAAATCGATCAAGACTTCAAAATAGATACTTGACATGTACTAGAAAAAGATACTCCTAATCAAGATCTATCATTATAGATATAGATGAGTCATTTTGGAGCATCCTGAAGGATTTTTGATGTTCTAGACGAAAATCAAATCACACCCAAAACCATCACCTGATCCTTCCCAACCCCCAAAATCGATCAAGACTTCAAAATAGATACTTGACATGTACTAGAAAAAGATACTCCTAATCAAGATCTATCATTATAGATATAGATGAGTCATTTTGGAGCATCCTGAAGGATTTTTGATGTTCTAGACGAAAATCGAATCACACCCAAAACCATCACCTGATCCTTCCCAACCCCCAAAATCGATCAAGACTTCAAAATAGATACTTGACATGTACTAGAAAAAGATACTCCTAATTAAGATCTATCATTATAGATATAGATGAGTCATTTTGGAGCATCCTGAAGGATTTTTGATGTTCTAGACGAAAATCAAATCACACGCAAAACCATCACCTGATCCTTCCCAACCCCCAAAATCGATCAAGACTTCAAAATAGATACTTGACATGTACTAGAAAAAGATACTCCTAATCAAGATCTATCATTATAGATATAGATGAGTCATTTTGGAGCATCCTGAAGGATTTTTGATGTTCTAGACGAAAATCAAATCACACCCAAAACCATCACCTGATCCTTCCCAACCCCCAAAATCGATCAAGACTTCAAAATAGATACTTGAGATGTGCTAGAAAAAGATACTCCTAATCAAGATCTATCATTATAGATATAGATGAGTCATTTTGGAGCATCCTGAAGGATTTTTGATGTTCTAGACGAAAATCAAATCACACCCAAAACCATCACCTGATCCTTCCCAACCCCCAAAATCGATCAAGACTTCAAAATAGATACTTGACATGTACTAGAAAAAGATACTCCTAATCAAGATCTATCATTATAGATATAGATGAGTCATTTTGGAGCATCCTGAAGGATTTTTGATGTTCTAGACGAAAATCAAATCACACCCAAAACCATCACCTGATCCTTCCCAACCCCCAAAATCGATCAAGACTTCAAAATAGATACTTGACATGTACTAGAAAAAGATACTCCTAATCAAGATCTATCATTATAGATATAGATGAGTCATTTTGGAGCATCCTGAAGGATTTTTGATGTTCTAGACGAAAATCAAATCACACCCAAAACCATCACCTGATCCTTCCCAACCCCCAAAATCGATCAAGACTTCAAAATAGATACTTGACATGTACTAGAAAAAGATACTCCTAATCAAGATCTATCATTATAGATATAGATGAGTCATTTTGGAGCATCCTGAAGGATTTTTGATGTTCTAGACGAAAATCAAATCACACCCAAAACCATCACCTGATCCTTCCCAACCCCCAAAAATCGATCAAGACTTCAAAATAGATACTTGACATGTACTAGAAAAAGATACTCCTAATCAAGATCTATCATTATAGATATAGATGAGTCATTTTGGAGCATCCTGAAGGATTTTTGATGTTCTAGACAAAATCAAATCACACCCAAAACCATCACCTGATCCTTCCCAACCCCCAAAGTCGATCAAGACTTCAAAATAGATACTTGACATGTACTAGAAAAAGATGCTCCTAATCAAGATCTATCATTATAGATATAGATGAGTCATTTTGGAGCATCCTGAAGGATTTTTGATGTTCTAGACGAAAATCAAATCACACCCAAAACCATCACCTGATCCTTCCCAACCCCCAAAATCGATCAAGACTTCAAAATAGACACTTGACATGTACTAGAAAAAGATACTCCTAATCAAGATCTATCATTATAGATATAGATGAGTCATTTTGGAGCATCCTGAAGGATTTTTGATGTTCTAGACGAAAATCAAATCACACCCAAAACCATCACCTGATCCTTCCCAACCCCCAAAATTGATCAAGACTTCAAAATAGATACTTGACATGTACTAGAAAAAGATACTCCTAATCAAGATCTATCATTATAGATATAGATGAGTCATTTTGGAGCATCCTGAAGGATTTTTGATGTTCTAGACGAAAATCAAATCACACCCAAAACCATCACCTGATCCTTCCCAACCCCCAAAATCGATCAAGACTTCAAAATAGATACTTGACATGTACTAGAAAAAGATACTCCTAATCAAGATCTATCATTATAGATATAGATGAGTCATTTTGGAGCATCCTGAAGGATTTTTGATGTTCTAGACGAAAATCAAATCACACCCAAAACCATCACCTGATCCTTCCCAACCCCCAAAATCGATCAAGACTTCAAAATAGATACTTGACATGTACTAGAAAAAGATACTCCTAATCAAGATCTATCATTATAGATATAGATGAGTCATTTTGGAGCATCCTGAAGGATTTTTGATGTTCTAGACGAAAATCAAATCACACCCAAAACCATCACCTGATCCTTCCCAACCCCCAAAATCGATCAAGACTTCAAAATAGATACTTGACATGTACTAGAAAAAGATACTCCTAATCAAGATCTATCATTATAGATATAGATGAGTCATTTTGGAGCATCCTGAAGGATTTTTGATGTTCTAGACGAAAATCAAATCACACCCAAAACCATCACCTGATCCTTCCCAACCCCGAAAATCGATCAAGACTTCAAAATAGATACTTGACATGTACTAGAAAAAGATACTCCTAATCAAGATCTATCATTATAGATATAGATGAGTCATTTTGGAGCATCCTGAAGGATTTTTGATGTTCTAGACGAAAATCAAATCACACCCAAAACCATCACCTGATCCTTCCCAACCCCCAAAATCGATCAAGACTTCAAAATAGATACTTGACATGTACTAGAAAAAGATACTCCTAATCAAGATCTATCATTATAGATATAGATGAGTCATTTTGGAGCATCCTGAAGGATTTTTGATGTTCTAGACGAAAATCAAATCACACCCAAAACCATCACCTGATCCTTCCCAACCCCCAAAATCGATCAAGACTTCAAAATAGATACTTGACATGTACTAGAAAAAGATACTCCTAATCAAGATCTATCATTATAGATATAGATGAGTCATTTTGGAGCATCCTGAAGGATTTTTGATGTTCTAGACGAAAATCAAATCACACCCAAAACCATCACCTGATCCTTCCCAACCCCCAAAATCGATCAAGACTTCAAAATAGATACTTGACATGTACTAGAAAAAGATACTCCTAATCAAGATCTATCATTATAGATATAGATGAGTCATTTTGGAGCATCCTGAAGGATTTTTGATGTTCTAGACGAAAATCAAATCACACCCAAAACCATCACCTGATCCTTCCCAACCCCCAAAATCGATCAAGACTTCAAAATAGATACTTGACATGTACTAGAAAAAGATACTCCTAATCAAGATCTATCATTATAGATATAGATGAGTCATTTTGGAGCATCCTGAAGGATTTTTGATGTTCTAGACGAAAATCAAATCACACCCAAAACCATCACCTGATCCTTCCCAACCCCCAAAATCGATCAAGACTTCAAAATAGATACTTGACATGTACTAGAAAAAGATACTCCTAATCAAGATCTATCATTATAGATATAGATGAGTCATTTTGGAGCATCCTGAAGGATTTTTGATGTTCTAGACGAAAATCAAATCACACCCAAAACCATCACCTGATCCTTCCCAACCCCCAAAATCGATCAAGACTTCAAAATAGATACTTGACATGTACTAGAAAAAGATACTCCTAATCAAGATCTATCATTATAGATATAGATGAGTCATTTTGGAGCATCCTGAAGGATTTTTGATGTTCTAGACGAAAATCAAATCACACCCAAAACCATCACCTGATCCTTCCCAACCCCCAAAATCGATCAAGACTTCAAAATAGATACTTGACATGTACTAGAAAAAGATACTCCTAATCAAGATCTATCATTATAGATATAGATGAGTCATTTTGGAGCATCCTGAAGGATTTTTGATGTTCTAGACGAAAATCAAATCACACCCAAAACCATCACCTGATCCTTCCCAACCCCCAAAATCGATCAAGACTTCAAAATAGATACTTGACATGTACTAGAAAAAGATACTCCTAATCAAGATCTATCATTATAGATATAGATGAGTCATTTTGGAGCATCCTGAAGGATTTTTGATGTTCTAGACGAAAATCAAATCACACCCAAAACCATCACCTGATCCTTCCCAACCCCCAAAATCGATCAAGACTTCAAAATAGATACTTGACATGTACTAGAAAAAGATACTCCTAATCAAGATCTATCATTATAGATATAGATGAGTCATTTTGGAGCATCCTGAAGGATTTTTGATGTTCTAGACGAAAATCAAATCACACCCAAAACCATCACCTGATCCTTCCCAACCCCCAAAATCGATCAAGACTTCAAAATAGATACTTGACATGTACTAGAAAAAGATACTCCTAATCAAGATCTATCATTATAGATATAGATGAGTCATTTTGGAGCATCCTGA